>NC_084599.1:3599624-3839624 GCF_033807715.1 Cololabis saira | reverse complement strand
CCGTGCTCCCGCGGCCGCTGGAAGAACGCGCGGCACAGCGGGTTCCGCTTGGACACGTAGCGCACGAAGCTGGAGTAGGGGCAGCGCTCCGTGCCGCTCTCGTACATGCGCGGGAGCAGGGCGTCCTTGACCCGGCCCCGGGACCCGGACCCGGACCCAGGGCCGGCCCGGCAGAACACGAACCTCCTCCCGGCTTCATCCTCCGCCAGGCCGAACGAGTCCTCCCGCAGCTCCCGCTGGTTCTCCCTCCCCCGGGTGCAGAAGTACATGCACGTCTCGAACCAGACCTTGTTGAGCAGCCCGAACGGGGTGTGGGTGTCGAACACGGAGGATCCGTAGTAGAGCAGGCGCAGGTCGGAGCGCGTCACCGCCTGCTTCTGCACCACCGGGCCCGCGCCCTGCAGCTCCAGCCGCCGCAGCACGGCCGCCAGCTCCGCGTTGGCGCTGCGCAGCTCCGGGTCCCGGCTCAGGTCCACGGTCCGGCTGTAGGGCGGCTCGTTCAGGTAGCGGTTGAGCGAGCTGCGGATGCTGATCAGGGACGACTTGCTGTACGCCTGGCCGCTCTTGGAGCGCGCCTCTGCGTAGAAGGAGCGCAGCAGCGCGCACAGCGCGTCCTTGTCCAGCCGCTCGAAGTGCGGGCTGTGCGCCCGCTCCGACAGGTACTCCCGGAAGATGCGCACCGCGTAGCGGGTGGCCAGGCGGGTGTTCTCGCTCAGCCTGGACCTCTCCGAGCGGGGGACTCCTCCACCCCCCCCATCCCGGTCCATACTCCGCAGAACGCACATCTCCGCGGCGGAACCGCCGCGATCCAGAGCTGCGCTCCCGGACTCCCACTCATCCCCGTCGGAGTCCTGCTCGCCCTCCTCGCCCTCCTCCTCCCCGGTGATCTGCACCTCCTGGATCTCCTCCTCCCCGGGGATCCGGACCTCCTGGATCTCGTCCTGGATCTCCTGCTCCTCCTCCCCGGTGATCTGCACCTCCTGGATCTCGTCCTCCCCATCCTCGTCCCCGCCGTCCCCCTCCCTCCCGTCCTGCTGCTCCGTGTCTCGGCTGCCAGGCATTCTCGCCATATTGCGGTCTGTGCATGGAAGCAGTCCTCGGGCAAGCTGCGCATGCGCTATATTGGACCGCAGCCCCGAAAAAAAGCCTTTTGTGTTTAAGTGACCTTCAAGCCGTGCACGCGTGTTTTTGAAGGTACGGGGGGAGATGCGCGCTCCCTGCAGAGAGAGGAGGCTGCAGTATATTGGACCGGATATGAGACCAGCAAGGTGCTCGCTGTGTTTCAGGACCTGAGAGGGAGAAAGCAGCAGAGAGGACTGGAGATGTGATGGAATGTTACCTTCTAGTTGGAGAGAGACGGAACCAAACTTTGGACCAACTCCGTTGCCAGCTGTTCTGTAATCAATAAGTCCCCAAAGGGAGTTAACAGAGGGGATGTCTTGCTATGCACATGCTAGTTGCCAAAAACTTTTCATATGGGCGGCCACACCCTGAGGTGGCCACACTTAAAAGCCATCATTAAGTAAGGGATAATGCCCGACGAGGTGTACATTAAAGCAGCACAATATAACTTTTCCACCTTAATCTAATATTTCATCATCATCATTGTGATGGTACATCAACTTCCAACAGGTTTAATGAACCTCTGTCATGGTCTGAGGGTTCTGTATCTCCTTCACTGGCACTATGTAACTTTGAGGTGGATGGTAGGAACCCTGCCACACTACTGGTAAAGCACTACCACTTTTGTCCAAAGGAGCCACCAAACTCAACAAAAGCTGAAAGTTACATTGTGCTGCTTTAACATAAATATATGGACAAAGCGGGGCGGGGGAGGGGGTGCATCCGACGCGAAGCAGAGGACAGTTTGCCTCTGCAAAGTCCATATATTTATGATAGTGTACACCTCGAAGGGCATTATCCCGCTTATATAAAAACATAAATATTAAATCAGTTATTCATGCTTTAATGTGTTTTCAGTGTAAATCATTAGTTTTAGAACAAGCCACAGCTCACTTTTAATGTACACCTGCCAGCCAATCAGAATGGAGTATTCACACAGACCGTGGTATAAAGGATTTTATTATACTGTTGTAGTATACAGGCTCAGAAATACTTAAAGGAGCTTGAGGCAAGAATAAGAAATGAGACTCATTAGCGCTACGACGACCGTCGGGGGTACTGCAGCCAACAGCGAAGCCGGCACGGGAGAAAAGGGGAGAACGTGCATGCAGCGTCATGTGTCACATCCGCAGGACAGCGCGGGAAATTCGGCCCATTTGCAGCACATTTTGCAGCACACAGCCTGTTCAAGGCAACGGAGAGATACGCTAGAGGGCTCATTCGTTTGGGTTTGGAACGCTTCATCTGACATTTTAGATGAAGCGTTCCAAACACTTCATCTAAAAGCGTTAGATGAAGCAACATAATTTTTTGTAATATAATTTTTATATTACTAGAAAACTTAAAACGTATACGAATTTTCATAAATCCTGCCTCAATCCTGCCTCAAGCTCCTTTAAAGAAACGCCTACTGATATGCATTTGGCCCAAATGATTTGGGATGAAACCGACAACTAACGATAGAATCTATGTGACCGGCAAGTGTTGTTTTTTTTATTGAGGCAAGTGGGGTGGCCAGCTTTTTTGTGGGGGTGGGGGGGGGGTGTGGGGGCGTGGTCACCCCTGCCCCCCCCCCTGGTGGCGCCACTGCTAGTTGCTCCTTCTCTGCATAGTTGTCAAAATACTGCATATAATACTCATTCTTTCTGTGCTTATGTTGGGAGAAATGTTAGCACCTGATGGTGCTCGGGGCCTGTGCCCAGCCCTCCCTCAGCCCTGCGCTAGGCCCTGCTGCGTCCCCTGGGCAGGCCTGACCTTGATACGGAGTTGCCCTCCAGCTCTGCTGTCCTTGTTTGGACTGAATCTTCCCGTCTCGTATGAAAGTGCTGCCCCTGCTCTCACTGACGGGGAGGAACTACTAATGCAGTTTGCTGCTCGTCAGGTTCCTTGTGCTCGGAGCGATGCCGTTATGTGATTTATCTCTTCACACAGCCAGACTAGCAGCTACGAAGGGAATTGTTCTAAATATCTCTTATTAGGGCCCAAGGACTTACAGTGCGAAGGCCCTATTGTATCTGTAGGAATTTTTTTTTTTCCTCGTTTTTTTTTTCTCGTTTTTATTTTTCAGACGAAATGAGGGCCTTTTTACCCCCTTAACGTGCTCCAAAAGTCACCAAATTTTGCACCAAGCCAGGCCTGGCGAAAAATTTGATATTTAATGGTTTGCATTAATGGACGTGGCCTAATGGCTCAACAGCGCCCCCTAGAAAACTTTGTGCCTCAAGCCCCACGATACGGTTTGACGTACATGCACGAAAATCGGTACACACCTGTATCATGTCGCAACTTTTTTTTTTTTTTTTTTCCCTTGTCTGCACACATATTAATGATTGATACCATGACGGTAGAAACCAAAAGCATATATAAGTGCATTATTACTATAATTAATATATATACATATATATACGCATACATATGCGTACACATACATAAATATACATACAAACCCAGTGATTTTTTTTTTTTTTTTTGGGGGGGGGGTGACGACATCCACTTCCAATCCAGGAAGCAAGAACACACGGAAACACGTCAAGCACTGGAAATCTGCAACAAAAAACCACAAACAAAACACGAAACCGGCACGGAGCCAACCAAAACAACAACAGCAATCGACCTAAATCTTGAGATCTGATCGCAGTCTGAGCTAAGCTACCGCTACCGCTACCTAACCCCAAAAACTAGAGAGCCAGCATGCAGGTGAACGGCGCGGGAAGAAGCAGCCAGGGATCCCGCGGCGGCGGACCGCGACCCAGGCAATCCCCGGCCACCCGGTCCGGGCCGGACACGCGGCCAGGAGGCCCTCACCCTTCAGGCCAACGACCCCCCACCCGACAGGGGGCCAGCCTGCCCGGAGAGACAGAGCCGCCCCGGCCGCCGACACGGGCGCACCCGCCCCCCACGAAAGTGGCCGTCCAAGACCAGAGGGGCGCCCCGCCGCAGAGGCAGCAGGGGGGAACGGAGACGGGCCCGGAGAGAGGGAACCCCCCAACAGGGCGACACCCGTGCAGGCCCGACAACGGAGGGCCCCAGACCCAGGCATCCCATTCATTCATCCATTCAACTATCCGATATCTATACTAATAATAATATGGTATACTATACATAATAATAATACTAATAATACTATTAATACTACTACTAATAATAATAATAATAATAATAATAATAATAATAACCATCTTTGTATAATATAATATTGAATCAATATCATGTCGCAACTTAAAGAAAAGTCTCTTGGCGCCGTGGCCGAAACCGAACAGGAAGTCGGCCATTTTGAATTAATTGTGTAATTTTGGTGCAATTTATGCCATTTCTTCGGCTGCTTCTTCACCCGAACCGTAACGTGCACCCAGGTGTGTTATACATCAAAATGTGCGTCTCCAAACGTGCATTACTTTTCTCAGTCAAAAGCGTTACTCTGTGGCGACGATAGACGCCAAAAAGTGCACCCCCCCCTTCATCTGATTGGTCCATATTTGATAGTTCCTACTTTCTGCCATCATTTTTGAATGGTTTGACATAAAGACTCGTGGGTGGTGTCATCGGACTCGGTTTTGAGTCCTTGACCATAATTGGTGCAAATTAGCCCCACCTCTTCTTCTGATTGGTCGATATCTGATAGTTCCTACTTTCTAGTTTCTACTTTCCTACTATCCATCCATCCATCCATCCATCCATCCATCCATCCATCCATCCATCCATCCATCCATCCATCCATCCATCCATCCCTAAATTGAGAATGACCTCGGTAGTGAACGCAACATATTTGCAAGTAAAGAACTTGAACGTGAACTTGTTCATTCTGCAGATCACGAACTGGAATGTGAACTGTTCAGATTATGTGAGTTTCAGCTTCACTGTTTAGGTCCAATTATTACGAAATAATCCTTCTCATTTCACCAGCGGGCGGCGCGCACATTTAAAATACTCGACGAGACAACAACTTCACACTACATTACCCACAATGCAGTGCACACACTAGCATAACAATGGGCACCAGCTCCATGGCAACAGCGGCCTGAGCCCGGTACAGTCTTTACATGACCAGTGAAGAGAGAGACGTTGCAGACGCAACGTCAGATGATGATCCGCTTATGATTATTTGCAGGAATTTTACACATTGTTTCCCAAAGAGTCCGACAGGTAAAATCTAACCTTTCTAAGCAAATGATGTCCACCTGTGCTGAGAAAACAACTCCGAACGTCTGCCTTGTCCGTCTGCCTACTATATTTGAAACGTCATGTGGAGGTAAAGCATCCATCCAGTGTGAGAAAACATCTGCAAGTCCTTGACAATCAAACAAAGTGATCAGGAAAGAGCAAGAAGACCCAACAGCCCCAAACGACCCCAGTCCCACTGCTGCTCCTTCAGGGGGAGGATTTGCAACAGGTAGAAACACTGATAATGGACCACATTGTTGGAGATTTACAGCCTCTAAGTAAAGTTGAAAAACCACTAGTAAATACATGATTGTATACAGCAGGGTCTCCAACCCTGATCCTCGGGAAAACCTGTCCTGGATGTTTTAAATGTTTCCTTGCATCATCACACCTGATTCTAATTAATGGGTCGTCATCAGCTTGTCATCCAGGTCATTTTTATCAGAGTGCTGAAGCAGTGAAACATCTAAAACATGCAGGACAGGGTCCTGAGGACCAGGGTTGGAGACCACTGGTATACGTTGAACAGTTTTAGGATAGGGGGGCGTTTCATTCGTACTTCTCACCTAAAAATATTGAAATGAACTAAATTTGAACGAGTTCAAAATGAAAATGGTGAAATATGAACGTGAACTGTTCATTTTTAAACTATGTGAACTGAACTTTGAACTAGTTCATGAAAAGTATGAACTTGCACAACACTGCCCCAAACACATGAATTTGTTGTATTGTAGTGACCGGTTGGCTAATAATCACTGAACTTAGTGCTATTTACATCGTAATGTTCTCAAGTCTGAATGCATGGGTAACCACAGACTATTGGTCGAGTAACCACCTCACTAAAAGCAATTAACTTATAGTAATCTTAGCCTGTATGGCCTTCAGGCTATTTCCAGTCTCTCAAGCGGTCTGATTGTAAGGGAGGTACTATCTGGTTGAAGGAGGGACTTTCTCATGGAGGACTGGCTTTTAAAAAAGTGTAGGACAACTTGTCCAATCTCCGGTAAAAAATAATAGGTAATAGAGGGAATGTGCATGATGTCACAGATGCGACTTCACAGCGGGTTACGCTCACTGAGTGTGAGAAAGACTGAGTGTCAGAAAGACTGAGTGGCAGCGTAAACTTTCATTTTGAGCAACTGGAAAACATATAAAATGGGAAAGAGCTATTGTGGGATCCACTGTACTCTTAGGGCCCGATTTACTAAAGGTTTGCGTGCGTAAAAACCTGTGCAAACTTGACAGCACCCGCAAACCAATGTGCGAGCTGATCTACTAACAGCGTGCAAAGACGACTGCGTCTCTGAAATGCGCAAAATTGCACACGCAATTCAGTTTGTACTTTTGCCCTGATGAATAATCAATATGGGGCGTACCCGGCAGAAATCCTAAATACTGGGACGGGAAGATGCAAATTGCTCAATTTACCACGCGCAATGAGATTTACCAAGCCTGAAAGTAATTGCGCGTATTGTGATTGCGTCTGTATTTAATACGTTCGAAAGGAAGGTGCTAATCTGCTGCTGCCGTTATTGTGGCAAGGAGGCGACATCCAAAATCAAAGAATACGCAGAGAGAGTCTTTATTCTGCTGCATGCTATTTTAAAAATGGTTGCACAAGTTTTATTAAAGGCCACTTTTTCTTTAGTTCTTCGCCTTATATGTGCACCTTCTTTTAATGTGCCCCCCTCCACTCGCCCACAAGCAGGCCAAGCCTTTGTGCCAAACTTCGTATTTTATTGATTACTTATCTTATTGAACGTGGAATCATCCTTCGTAAATTACATTTAATTAAAACCCGTGCTTATTAATCACAAAACACAGGTTAAACATCATGACCAAACCGCTCCGACCCGGTGTGTCAGGATCAGCGCAGAGACTGCAGTTTCGCCTGAATTATGGTTCTGCGTTAAATCGACGGCGTAGCCGACGGCGTAGGGTCGCGGTGCGGTGTGCGTCGCCGCGTACCCTAAGCCGTCGGTTCTGCGTTGGTGTGACGCGGAACCATAAATCAGCCTTTAGTGTGCGCTCTGTGCGCTGTTCTGAACACTTCTCTTCTTTCGGCCATATGATGGTCCCGTCTGTCACACATTTACTGTCAGTGTTTGCTATATAATATATAATATTTGCAATATACTGTGGACATCTGAATAAAAACTTAACTCATAAATAGATTGAATCAAAGCGCTCTCCAGCTCTGTGTCTGATTGTCTTTTTCTCCTCAGATCATGCCGAGCACCGCCGGGTCACGCAAACCCGACCAATTAAATATTAAAGTCAAATTCAGTCCTGTGGCCCGTTTTTCTATGTCGTATTTTTGATCTGTGCCTAAAATTGAAATATGAAAAACCAGACGTTTTTCCGTTTTTTGTGTTACCAACTGCATTTATTCTATTGCAGGTTTTCTCCGATATTGCGTTTCTTTTGGTAATGTTTAAATTTCTGTAGTTCATGAATGTGTTTATTTGCCTCTTCCACTAATATCTCTAACTCCAACTCGTCAAATTTCATTTTGCGCTTGTGACTTGTGACTGTGCATTCCATCCAGACTCTCCATGGCGCAGAGTTTGCGCTCGCAATACGTAAGACACGCAACACCTCATTTAAATACTGCTGTTTCCACCTGTTATCAATTGCGCACGCAATCTTAGTTGATCACCCGCAAACCACGCGACAACAGCACGCGCAAACTTTTTCAGTGCACACGCAATTTAGTACTCTTTATTTAGGATCTTAGTAAATCGGGCCCATAGATTTAGCAAGAAATCTGAGTTATCGTTTTACAGACTGACGAAAAATAAGCTTAAGAGAGACAAATGGATCGCTGCAATTCGTAGAAACAACTGGATTCCAGGCACCGAAACGTGGATTTGCGGTTCCTATTTTGTATCAGGTAATGTTGGATTTTTGGGTAGCTAACGTTAAATGGTCAAATCATAAAGTTCGGCGTCCTCATCACTTTAATTTCTACAACAAATCCTGGCTTGAAGTAGGACCAAGGGTCAAGACTTTTGTAAGCCTTCAAGCTTTGCTTCGTGTTTTTCCCCGGTGTAGAAATTAAGTACATATAAATATCAGGAAACTGGATTCGTGGCCAAAATATTAATGTCCTAAGACCACTGGTTCTTGGTAACTGTACCAAATATTAATGTCCATGGACCACTGGTTCTTGGTAACTGTACCAAATATTAATGTCCATGGACCACTGGTTCTTGGGGTAACTGTACCAAATATTAATGTCCATGGACCACTGGTTCTTGGGGTAACTGTACCAAATATTAATGTCCAAAGACCACTGGTTCTTGGGGTAACTGTACCAAATAATAATGTCCATGGACCACTGGTTCTTGGTAACTGTACCAAATATTAATGTCCATGGACCACTGGTTCTTGGGGTAACTGTACCAAATATTAATGTCCATGAACCACTGGTTCTTGGGGTAACTGTACCAAATATTAATGTCCATGGACCACTGGTTCTTGGGGTAACTGTACCAAATATTAATGTCCAAAGACCACTGTTTCTTGGGGTAACTGTACCAAATATCAATGTCCATGGGCCACTGGTTCTTGGGGTAACTGTACCAAATATTAATGTCCATGAACCACTGGTTCTTGGTAACTGTACAAAATATTAATGTCCATGGACCACTGGTTCTTGGTAACTGTACCAAATAATAATGTCCATGGACCACTGGTTCTTGGTAACTGTACCAAATATTAATGTCCATGGACCACTGGTTCTTGGGGTAACTGTACCAAATATTAATGTCCATGAACCACTGGTTCTTGGGGTAACTGTACCAAATATTAATGTCCATGGACCACTGGTTCTTGGGGTAACTGTACCAAATATTAATGTCCAAAGACCACTGTTTCTTGGGGTAACTGTACCAAATATTAATGTCCATGAACCACTGGTTCTTGGGGTAACTGTACCAAATATCAATGTCCATGGGCCACTGGTTCTTGGGGTAACTGTACCAAATATTAATGTCCATGAACCACTGGTTCTTGGTAACTGTACAAAATATTAATGTCCATGGACCACTGGTTCTTGGTAACTGTACCAAATATTAATGTCCATGAACCACTGGTTCTTGGTAACTGTACCAAATATTAATGTCCATGGACCACTGGTTCTTGGGGTAACTGTACCAAATATTAATGTCCATGGACCACTGGTTCTTGGTAACTGTACCAAATATTATGTCCATGGACCACTGGTTCCTGGTAACTGTACCAAATATTAATGTCCATGGACCACTGGTTCTTGGGGTAACTGTACCAAATATTAATGTCCATGTTCCACTGGTTCTTGGTAACTGTACCAAATATTAATGTCCATGGACCACTGGTTCTTGGGGTAACTGTACCAAATATTAATGTCCATGGACCACTGGTTCTTGGTAACTGTACCAAATATTAATGTCCATGGACCACTGGTTCTTGGGGTAACTGTAGCAAATATTAATGTCCATGGACCACTGGTTCTTGGTAACTGTACCAAATATTAATGTCCATGGACCACTGGTTCTTGGGGTAACTGTACAAAATATTAATGTCCATGGACCACTGGTTCTTGGGGAAACTGTACGGGTCAATGTCAAGTCCAACTGCCTTTAATTTAAGCCCATAATCGGCTGTTATCCCGTCTTCTCCACTAGTTGCAGCTGTTTTTGCTGATGTTTTGCCACTCAGTGTGAGTAAATAGTGGTGCCAGCCACTATTACTTTGGCAGATATTTTTCGTAATACACTTATGTATAGTCTGTTCAGACTACAACACAGCTGATTCTGTACAGAGATACATTAGGGCTGCACGATATTAGAAAAAGCTGACATTACAATATCTTTTTTTTCCTGCAATATATAGTATTTTTCAAGTAAAGTCAACGTTTATTTTTATAGTACATTTAAAACAACCTAAATAAGAATAAAATACATTAAATATTTCAATAAGAATAGAATGCAGGAAGTTGTGTCAAATAGATGCATGAGTTAATGTAAGCCTAAATGTGAACAATTAACACTTGAATCATACAATCATACTTTTTATTATTTTGTCTTTTTCCTTCTATATTTTTATATACAAAAGCGGCCAGTATGAGAGGGACCTGGCTGCAGGCAAGATGGCAGACAAGGGCGCGGCCATACTTCCATCCATACCGGAAGTCCATGCCGGAAGTTGGTCTTCTTCGCGTATATTATTCAAATTTTTTTTCTTTATTTTTTTTTTAATTTTTTATTTTTTATTTAACATTTGCAAACAGTACAATGATAACAAAACTTCACATTATGCAATTTCACGTTGAATTATAACATATAAAGAGTATTACTCAAATAAAAACCAAAACAAAAAGCACAACACATTATAACCAACCAGGGGGGATGAAATTATAACAGAAAGCCAAAACATTTACATACTGTACATTTATGGTCTTGATCGCTTTTGAATTAGTAGAAAACCTAATAGAGTCCAGATACTGTTTAAATTCAAAATGAAAATTAAAAAAAGAGGGGTTTTTTGCGTAAGAATTTGGATTTGTGGATGTGGAATTTTGCGAGGATAATCAACAAATTAATAATAAATGTTTCTTTCGGCTTTGTTCTAATTGTTACATGGTCAAAAACACCAAACAACACATCCTTCCAAAATAAATAAAATCAATATCAATTCTTTCAGACACAAAATTACACATATCACTCCAAAACGTTTGAACAATGGGGCACAGCCAGAATAAGTGTCATTGTTTCAGAATTTGCAGAACAAAAAGTACATTTTGAATCGATATTTCTTTTGAATCTTTTTACAATGTGATCATTTGTAGGATAGAATTAATGAATGAACTTAAATGAAATTTCTATATATATATTTAGCCTCTATAATATAAATGTACTTACTAATAATGATGTTTTTTTTTTACTTATTTATATACATATATAACAAAATAAAAAGCATGTACTGTATGTATATATATATATATAGCCTACGGAGGTAGTTTACAATAGACTAGTTTACAAGCAGCGATTCAAAAATGATGAAACACACACATTATATATATATATATATATATATATATATATATATATATATATATATATATATATATATATATATATATATATATATATATAATCCACCTCAATTAACCTCAAACAGCACTTAAAGCTAAGGACGCTGAATTTGAGTGACCAACGGGTAAATGAAAATGCCATCAGTCATGTATACGTGTGTTCACAGATATATAACATATAAAAGATGAATTTATTGATTTGTACTTTTATTTTCAATAGATCTTTGTGCTACTGAGAGTGATTGAGGAGGTCACAGGTATAGGAGCAAGAATACAGAGAGGGGAGATTAGACTGCTGGATTTAGTCTCTGATGTGATGCTCCCAGAGGTGAGATGGTCAATAGAGCTTCCTTGGGAAATGGAAGGAAATTATTAGGTGGTCAATATTTTATTCCTTTGGAAAACATAAAACCAAAACAGTGCACACGTTAGAGTATGATTAGATCATTTAACTGTTTTTCAGATAATGATCAAAATCCTGGAAGGAGAGGGCATGACCAGACTGAAGGCTGAGATCATGATGGCCAGTGGGAGCCTTTTTTAAGTCTGACCCCCCCAGAGATCAAGATGGCCAGTGGGAGTCTGATGCTGACCCCACAGTCATTGTTCATTATTTTTTCATTGTTATGTTCAGTTTAATTTGTTCCTCCTCATTGTTGTTCATGCTTTTCCCTTGTTTTTGATCTTTTTTCTTTGTATGTTTGTTTTTTTATTTTATATTTGGAGAATAAAAAGTTGATTTCAAAAAAGAACTCCAAGTCGGGTTCTTGTATATATGTAATGTGTAATGTGTGTAATATATATATATATATATATATATATATATATATATATATATATATATATATATATATATATATATATATATATATATATATATATATATATATATAAAAATGTTATGTAATGTTATATAATGTGTAATGTTTTATAATTTTCGTTCTATGGCCGCTTGTAAACTACCTCCGTCATATTTGAATAATATACACGAAGAAGACCAACTTCCGGTATGGACTTCCGGTATGCATTGGTTTTGCTTTTTATTTGAGTAATACTCTTTATATGTTATGATTCAACGTGAAACTGCATAATGTGAAGTTTTGTTAACATTGTACTGATTGAAAATCTTAAATTAAAAAAAATAAAATAAAAATAAAAAAAATAATTTACACGAAGAAGACCAACTTCCGGTATGGACTTCCGGTATGGATGGAAGTATGGCCGCGCCCTTGTCGGCCATCTTGCCTGCAGCCAGGTACTCTTGGCCAGTTTGGCCTGAGCATAAAGTCTTGGGCATATAGAAGGAATTTTTGGCAAAATGAAAATGATTACTTTATGAATATAAATAATTAAATAGCGTAACATAAACAAATAGGACTGCTGTTTTTTCGCTGATGATTTTACATGCATGAAATTAAAGGGGACCTATTATGAAAAACCCGTTTTTTCTTGTTTTAAATATATAAAGATTTAAAGTGGTCTCCCCTTACCCTGCCAACACAGGGAAGATGAAATCCCATGAAAATTTGCAAGGTCTGTTCCCCCCGCCCCACTGAATCTTCCAGTGTCATGTGACTTCTACGAGCCGTTTAGATTTGTGCATTTTCGTTACATCACCAAAATGCAAACCACGCCCTCGGTCTCCTCCGCTGCTGAAACCACGCCCACAACCAGCTCCGCCATTGTTTAGAAGCGCTGGCTGTTTCCACAGCGAGGGGACAGTAAAAATTAGGTTTTGCATCGACACTTACCCTCATAAAAGGATCAGTGCCCACAGTACGGACCCGGCAACTGCACACGAGTCAGCGGTAAGTGACGTTATTTTTTTATGTTATTTATATTTGTCCATGAGTATGATCTTTGCATGGGCTAAGTATTTAGCTTAGCTCCGGAGCACCGGAGGCCACACACCGGACCGGACTGGTGAGCAGTTCCGGAGCTGCCGAAGCTGCTCACAGACCGGACCGGTGAGGGGCCCTGGGCCCCTGTGGCTCCAGTTTTACCACCGGAGCTCTAATAGTAATACATTTTTCTTCTATTTATGGTTTCAGATCTTCCAAGCACCTGAAGCTGTTCAGACACCTTTGGAAGAAATGCACGATCTTTCCTTGAGCCAGCAATAGTGCATACATGTTATTTTTATAGAACTTATATTTTATTTTTTAACAATAAAGTTGTCATTTGTGAAAATTCAGTGTTGTGATTTATTTACAGTTAACATGATTCATTTGTCTTGAGGAATTGGAGTAAAGAACTGTGGTTTACCTGTTTAGAAATCTTCCTGTGTGAATTAGTGTGAAGACGAGGTGACCCGTTCCCCGTTCAGGGAACTAAAGGCTGATTTATGGTTCCACGTTTCACCAACGCAGAGCCTACGACGTAGGGTACGCGTCCATTTAACGCAGGACCGTAAATCAGGCTTTAAGATCCGTTTACACCGTGTCATAACTGCATAAACCGTTAAACTCGCGGCCAGTTAGGACAGTCCAATACAAAAAAATAAAGCAATGGAATTTATTTTGTCGCAGAAGCTCCCTGGCATGGGAAATGCAGCCGGCTCTTCTGCCCGGAGAGGCTTTGTTCCCTCCCCTGCTACACGTCATTCAAGCAGCCAATCAGCACAGAGCCTCATTATCATAGCCCCGCCCCCTCAGGTTCACTCACAGAAAAAGAGGTTAGAAGCGGTAAAACTAGAGACATGGCCCACAGGCTGAATTTCTGTTTTATGTAGAAAAAAACAAGCTTTAGATTGTTTTTAAGACATTCAAGGCCTGTTTAAAATATACATTAAATGCCATAATAGGTCCCCTTTAAAGCAATGGCAACTGCACTTTAACGACAGTCATCGTGTCATTTCACTTTCAAAGTAATAGGATAAAGTTAAAACACTTAACAGTGTGTCCCTGTCTGTCGACTTATTGAGCTCACTGTCAATTTTAGTTTTGTATTCCACGGCAACATATTAGAATGTGTGAAAGTAATAGCATGATATTTCCTTACTCTTATCATGGTTTTCCTTTGCTCTGTAGATCGACATTGATGTCATCCAGCTTATGGACAATTCAGCTTTGGCCAACTACATTCCCTCATATGGAGATACTGTAGAATTGCACTTTTCAATTTTTGCAGAAATCAACAGCCTGTCTCACAGCGCAAAGTGAGTCTTCTTGAAAGACTCAGGGAAAAAATGAAGACAAGAAAGGAAAATAAAAAAAGTGCAGAGGAGCCACAAACCTCTAAACCAGATTCCAGAAGAAAGTTGACTACACGGGCCATTGAGATCGGTTGGATACACCAGGAAAAAAATGAAACTAAACAGGTTAGAGCCAAACAAGGAAGAGGCACTAGAAAGGTTGTTATGGACATCAGTGCTGGATTTAATGAGATCATGAAAGATGGGAAGAGTCTTTTTTTCCCAAAAGGTGTTTCAAGTAAAGGCCTTGAATCAGACTTTACATTTGATGTATGGGACTTTAAACAAAACTCTTTTTCTGATTGTTTCTATTGGCACCATATGACACTGTCAAAGCTGAAATTCTACTATTTATTTATTTATTCCCTTATTAATCCCACAATTGGGAAATTCTTTCTCTGCATTTAATCAATTTTCTAGTCGAACTAGTAGCAGTGGTCTGCCGTTTGCACGGGGAGCATTAAGGGTTAAGGGCCTTGCTCAGGGGCCCAAAGTGGTTGACCTCAGTTGGCAGGGTCTTGAACCTGGATCCTCCAGACTCCAGGGGCCTTATGTACTAAGAGTGCGGCGCACAAAAAACGTGCGTACGCCACTTTCAACGCTCACGGTCGGATGTACAAAGAATGACGTGAACGTAGAAAGCTGCGGTCCTTCACGCACACACCAAGGCTGGTTTACGCACTTTTCTGAGGTTTTGTCCGTTGGCGACACTCACTGGTGATGCAGTGAAGTGCAGAATATGAGGAAACGTAACGTCAACAATAAGTTCACGACCACGTGAAGAACATGACAGTCCCGACATCACCAGATAAATTACACAAGAGTGGAGCTGCAACAATCTCACAATCAACCACATGATCTGAACAAACAACTAAAGGAGCTCAACGATGGAACCTGCAAATCCTGATGGAGCTTTGGCTCCGTTAGAGGAACCTGCTGATGGCAGGATCTGGAGCGAGTCCTCAGGCACCAAACTGATCTACAGGTCCAGGACTAAGACTGGACCATCAGCTGGTTCAGGTACCAAGAGGATCCTCCTGGATCTCTGTCCTGAACTGGACCAGCTGCTCCGGTTCAGACCAACATGATGCTTCAGCTGGAGCTGCTGCAGGTCGGACATCTGTCTGTCGTCATGACGACCGTATGGGAGGACTACTGGAGATAAAAGCCAGATCCTAAAACATCCCATAACTGTGTCTGGACAGAAAAACATTAAAATACATTTTGCAGCAAAAACCGGTTCTGTAAAGATGTCTTAAACAAAAAAAAGGTGTCACGGAAAGGTTGGTTGCGAGCTGATGTGATTCAGCAATGATGAAAGAAGTTTTTATTGAATGTTTAGGCAACTTTCAGAGTCTGATATGGAGTCGGCTGCAGGTTCTGCAGGATCCAGAAAGTGTTTCTCCCGTGATGGACCGTTGTGCCAAAAAGTGATTGCCTGCCAGAATCTGATTTCTTCTGATTTGTGGCGGCGGGAGCGCGCACAGCAGCCCGTTGAGCGAGAGCGCTACAACGTCAGAGTTTCAGATTATGAAACTCAAGAATGAGATCAAGTCAGATTTAGGCAGAAACAACTTTTCATTAACTGTATTTGGTCTTCAATCAATATTTGGCAGGTAAAAAGACCCATTTTCAGGGGAGAAATCAGATTCTGGCAGGCAATCACTCTTTGGCACGACACCGGGACCCAGACCGGTCTCTTTATTTCTCACGTTTGCACCTCGATAATCCCGTCGGCACAAATTGTCTTTATTTCTGCAGCAGAGGAATCAGATCGTAATGCTTCATGTTTTAAATATAAATGTATTTTGTTCACATTGTTATACTTATGAGAGAGGTGTTCGCGGACATCCATAATGTGTAAGACTCAATAAACGTGTACATTGGTCTTAATCCGTTAGTATAATATGCATGACAATAAAGCAGAACGAGGAGCCGTTTTTCATCCACCAAAAATTCTGGTGTCGGTTCTTAAAACACAAACAAGAAAAGCAGAGTGTAATGATGCACTAACGCTGCCCATAAACATTCACAAACCCGTACGATCATAATAAAACCACAACTCTTCACGGAACGCAACGCAAAGCAAAGAACATCATAATATAGGTGTCAAACAGAATCCCAGAAGGGCCGGTGTCCTGCATGTTTTAGATGTTTCCCTGCTTTAACACACCTGATTCTAATTAATCATCGTCACCAACTTGTCATCAAATTCTGGATAGTTCTGTTGATGACACAGTCACTTGTATCATGGTGGAATGAAGCAGGGAAACATCTATTCAATTCAATTCAATTTTATTTATATAGCGTCTAATACAACAGATGTTGTCTCTAGACGCTTTCCAGAGATCCAGAACATGAACATAAACATAAACATAAACATAAACATAAACCCCCGAGCAATTATTATATAAACAATGGCAGGTAAAAACTCCCTTAGTGGGAGAAAAGCCTTAAGCCAAACAGTGGCAAGGAAAAACTCCCCTTTAGGAGGGAAGAAACCTTGAGCAGGACCAGGCTCATAAGGGGGGACCCTCCTGCCGAAGGCCAGACTGGGGGAGTCAGGGACGTCGACAGCACACAGCAGGCAGGTGGAAGCAGCAGCGGGATGACCAGAGGTGGGGGGGGGGGGGGCGTCAGCAGCACACAACAGTCATGTGGAAGCAGCAGCGGGATGACCAGAGGGGGGGGGGGGCATCAGCAGCACACAACAGTCATGTGGAAGCAGCAGCGGGATGACCAGAGGGGGGGGGGGTGCAGGCAGGCGGAAGCAGCAACAGCAGACATCCACGTAGGCAGGTGGAAGAAGCAATGGGATGACCAGAGGGGGGGGAGGGCCGGGAACACAGGCCAGAACGCAGCTCCTGAGGCTCCGGCCTGCAAACATACACAAAAGAGAAAAAAGGGGGGCCGGCACAAGAAACTACAGGAACAATGGACAAAAATGATAGCTATGAGATATTTATAATAAATAAAAATGGTAATGGAGAAGAGAGGCAGGGAAAAGGAGAGGAGAAGAAGGGTGAGAGGCACCGCCCAGCGGATCATGTCGGTGCCCCCCTGCAGCATAAGCCTATAGCAGCATATCTACCGCGAAGCTATATTTGAGACTAACTATTATAGTTTTGTTCTATAGCTGCGACAATGACTACTGACTCTAACACACTAAAGTTTACACTACCTAGAGATTTACCAACACCAGCTAGAGGTTTACTTAACACTAACTATAAGCTTTACTAAACAGAAAGGTTTTAAGTTTAGTTTTAAAGGTGGAGGTGGTGTCAGCCTCCTTAACCCAGATTGGAAGTTGGTTCCAAAGTAATGGTGCCTGATAGCAGAACGCCCGCCCTCCAAATCTACATTTAGATACTCTAGGAACTACGAGTAAACCTGCACCCTGGGAGCGGAGAGCTCGGCCAGGAACATAAGGCACTATCAAATCTTGTAAATACTGCGGAGCTAAGCCGTTTTGGGCTTTATATGCAAGTAATAAAATTTTAAATTGAATTCTGAATTTTACAGGTAGCCAATGGAGCGACGCTAACACTGGAGAGACGTGGTCTCTCCTGCGAATTCCTGTCAGTACTCGTGCTGCTGCATTTTGGATCAGCTGGAGCCTATTCAGCAAATTACTTGGACATCCTGCTAACAACACATTACAGTAATCCAGTCTAGAAGATACAAACGCATGAACTAGTTTCTCTGCATCCCTCTGCGAGAGGATTTTCCTAATTTTTGCAATATTACGGAGATGGAAAAACGCTATTTTACAAACCTGATTAACATATGGTTTAAACGACAAATCCTGATCGAAAACAACACCAAGGTTTCTCACAGTTGCACTGGAAGCCATCGCAACACCATCTAATCCCTTCCTAAGATGCTCTGGACCAAGAATGATAACCTCTGTTTTATCTGAATTTAGAAGCAAGAAATTTCTGGACATCCAGTCCTTGATGTCCCTAAGACATGCCTGAAGTTTAACTAACGGTTCTGTTTCATCCGGCTTCATAGACAAGTAGAGCTGCGTATCATCAGCATAACAATGAAAGTGTATGCCGTGATTCTGGATTATACTTCCCAACGGCTGCATGTATAAACTGAACAAGACTGGCCCTAGCACTGAACCCTGCGGAACACCATAACAGACCCTCGACTGTTCTGAAGAAACCTCATGTACATGAACAAACTGGAACCTGTCAGATAGATATGATTTAAACCAACGTAGAGCTGTCCCTTTAATCCCAACAACATGCTCTAACCTGTGCAGTAAAATGCCATGGTCAACAGTGTCAAAAGCAGCACTGAGGTCCAGTAAAACCAATATGGACACTAATCCCTTATCTGAGGCCATAAGAAGGTCATTCGTAACTCGAACCAGTGCTGTCTCTGTGCTATGATGCATTCTGAACCCTGACTGAAAGACTTCAAACAGATCATTTCTATACAAATAGTCACATAACTGGCTTGAAACTGCCTTTTCCAGAATTTTAATTCTTTAATTAATTAATAGTTTAATTTTTACATCTAAAACCTGCAGGGACACCGGCCCTCGAGGACTGGAGTCCGACACCCCTAAATGCCCCAAAATGAATTATTTATTCCAGCTCAGAGCCGATGTTTTCTTTTTTTATTTGTTTTACCTGTTTTTGTACATTTCTTGTTAGGATGAGCAGTTTTTAATGGATAATTATCTTCATTATCATATTCAAACATATATTTGAGGGAGGAGACGGGGCGGAGTGTTGTGGTCCCGCATGTGCGCTCAAATCCACGCTGATTGGGATGTACAGAGAAACCTGCGTGGATTTGGGCGTACGCACAGCTTTGTACATATGAATTTTTGCGGTCTTGTTAATTCCACGCACGGATTCACGTTGAAATCCACGCACTCTTAGGCTGCGTCCCAATACTCCCCCTCGCCCTCCTTTTCTTCACTAACCCTAACTTTTGCGCGTTCCCGTGAAGGTAGTGGTGTCCCAATTCCTCTTTTCACCTAGGGGGAGGGGGCATAACGAGGGCTAGGGGCTGAGAATAGCCCCTTCAAATCGAGGGATTTCAGATGCTGACTTGGCGAGCGAGGGGGTATAAGAATTTCCCAGAATGCTTTTGCCGTAGGCTCTGCGTCGATTTGACTCGCCGACCGAAGGCAAACAGGCAGACTCGTCTCAGAGAAATAGAGAGAAATAATCCTGTGACTCGTCAGATTTGTTTTGGATGTTTCTGATATAATAGTCTTCAGAAACCACAAAGTAATCCAGCTGTTATCTGGGTAATTTACACACTTTCAGATAAAGTTGCGGAAGATCACGCCAGAATAAAGGGATTTATGGTCCGCGTTACACCAACGCAGAGCCTACGTAACCTACGCCGTAGGCTCTGCGTCGATTTAACGCGGACCCAAACTCCGGAGCCGGCAGACAGAAATCTCTAAATTTCGGAGCAAATTTCTTAACAGGCGTAGCTACAACTGTTAGATTTCATCTATTAAACCAACATCTTCCTAAATGATTTATTTCAGCCAGCATAATTCTCAACAGAGCTGCAGGTTTCTCTCCCGGGGCGACGCAGCAGCTTGACCCGGCGGACACGTCTCTTCTCGGGCTGTGAGCCGAGGCTGCTCCCCGGGGGCGGCGGCTCTTCTCATCTCCGAAAACATCGGGTCAAATTTCTTAACAGGCGTTATTTGGATAAACTGAGCCCAGGTTGTGGATCTTAAGGTTACCTTTATACCTGAAAAAATATTAAAACTTAATAATTGCCATATTAACAGCGCTACAGCTGAAATTAAAACAGCTTTTGGCTCTCTGCTTCCTGATCAGGGTGGGGATGGAAACGAGGGGTAGGGGGAGAAATGGGACAGGCACCTGGGCCAAGTGCCCTAGATCTCAAGTGCCCTAAAATCTCTCCCTTCTTTTTTAGGGGTTAGGGAAGAAAAGAAGTGCGAGTGGAGAAAAGAAGGGCGAGTGAAGAAAAGTAGGGGGAGTATTGAGATTGGGCCTTAGTACATGAGGCCCCAGCCCTCCTCTGCAACCACTAGGCTACCACTTCCGCAAAATTGGGCTCGTCCGGGATTTGAACCCGGGACCTCTCGCACCCAAAGCGAGAATCATACCCCTAGACCAACGAGCCACGTACATCACCACCTGGCCAAAATAAAGCTCAGCTGACGATGCCTCTAACACTGACTCTGAACTCAGAGATGATTGTTTGAGCTTGGAGGGCCAGGATGAGGTTACTGAAGTTTATCTCTGTCACCCAGTTACTCAGATCAAGACCAAGACCAGGCAAGCAGTCGGCATCACCCTGTTGTCACAGATCTCTCAATGTCTACAAATCCCCCAGTCATCACAGATCACCCAGCGTTCTCAGGGATCAATCTTATTTTACCAGAGATCTTACAGGAGGATGCAGTTGTTTTTCAAGAGTATGAAACAGGACACACCATGTGTGACCCTTCTGACCCTGAAATTATATTTGGCCCAGACACAGAGGCTGAGTTTGATCCAGATGACACACTGATTTATCAGCCTGAAACACCTGACCTTGCAACTTTACCAAAAATGATAACAATACACCATGCAAATTGCTTCTGTGACATGATTGACGCTTTTTCTGACCCTGAGATTCTGACCAGACCACTGGAAATTAGGCGATTACTACCAGATAACTCTGAGGAAGCTGGTAGTGGCCCAGGGCTTCTCAGAGATGTCTAAAGTACATTTTGGCAGGATTTCTATGACCGCTGCACACAACATGGAAAGTTCATCCTTCATCCTTCATCAGACACGATTTCAAGACTGACACCTGGAAAGCCATTGGCAGAATTTTCTTGAAAGGATACCAAGATCGCCACTATCTTCTTATTAAGCTTGTACCCCCTTTCATTGAGGAGATGTTATTTGGAGCAGTGTACAGTGACCTGACAGAAGTCTTTTTTCAGTTCACAAGCTGCCAAGATAGAGAGGTCGTCATGCAAGCTTTACAAGACTTCTCCTCTGTTGAACCTGATGACCTTTTGTTTTCCTCAACAACAACGAATGCAGAAGAAGAGCCTCAGCAGACACCCTTCCAGGAATTCTGGAAGAAATGTCCCACAAAGAACTTGTGCAAAAGCCAAAGTTTGTAATTGATTGTTGGAGGGACATCACGAAACCACAGATGAGTCTGAATTATGAAGAGCTGACCAAGATGTACAGCGACCTTAAACCAACAACTAAGAAGGTGTCAAGGCTGTTATAGTTTCCAGAAGATTTGACGGCAAAGCAAAAAGAGCATCGTCGAACATCATCTCAGACGGTATATTAGGGAACTGGATGAAGCAAAACTTGGTACATTTCTAAGATTCTGCACAGGATCCGATTTGATTCTGTCAGACAGTATCACTGTTGAGTTCTCAGTAATGTCTGATTTCACAAGACGTCCAATTGGACGAACATGTGGAATGTTCCTAGAGATACCTGACTGCTACGAAGATTTCCCAGACTTTCGTGCTGAATTCAATGAAATTCTTGACAGCAACGTCTGGGTGATGGACATTGTGTAACACAATATGCAGCCCCTCAACCGTGATACTGGTCCAGGACTAAGACTGGACCATCAGCTGGTTTAGTCTGGACCTGCTGGTCCAGGACTAAGACTGGACCATCAGCTGGTTTAGTCTGGATCTGCCGGTCCAGGACTAAGACTGGACCATCAGCTGGTTTAGTCTGGACCTGCTGGTCCAGGACTAAGACTGGACCATCATCTGGTTTAGTCTGGATCTGCCGGTCCAGGACTAAGACTGGACCATCAGCTGGTTTAGTCTGGACCTGCTGGTCCAGGACTAAGACTGGACCATCAGCTGGTTTAGTCTGGATCTGCCGGTCCAGGACTAAGACTGGACCATCAGCTGGTTTACAATTAAAAACATTAAAATACATTTTACAGCGAAAAACCGGTTCTGTAAAGTTGTCTTTTAAAATAAAACTAACATGTCACAGAAAGGTTGGTTGGTATGAACTGATGTGATTCAGCAATGATGAATAAAGTTTTTATTGAATGTTTAGGCAACTTTCAGAGTCTGATATGGAGTCAGCTGCAGGTGCTGCAGGATCCAGAAAGTGTTTCTCCCGTGATGGACCGGGATCTAGACCGGTCTCTCCTGCAGATGAAACACTCGAGTTACAGCAACTTTACTCTTTATTTCTCACGTTTGCACTTCGATAATCCCGTCGGCACAAATTGTCTTTATTTCTGCAGCAGAGGAATCAGATCGTAATGCTTCATGTTTTAAATATAAGTTTATATTGTTTACATTGTTATACTTATGAGAGAGGTGATCGTGGACGTCCACAATGTGTAAGACTCAATAAACATGTACATTGGTCTTAATCCGTCAGTATATAATACGCGTGACAGTAAAGCAGAACGAGGAGCCGTTTTTCATCCACCAAAAATTCTGGTGTCGGTTCTTAAAATATAAACAAGAAAAGGAGAGTGTAATGATGCACTAACGCTGCCCATAAACATTCACAAACCCGTACGATCATAATAGAAACCGCAACTCTTCACGGAACGCAACGCAAAGCAAAGAACAACAATATCCATAATGCAATGCAGCTTAAATCGGAAGAAATGCCCCCAAATAAATAATTTTTTCCAGGCCTCAACTTCTGACAGGACTCTCTCCAGTTCACAGCCGATGTGTTTTTAATTTGTTTTACTTGTTTTTGCAAGTTCCTTGTTAGGATGAGCGGTTTTTAATGGATAATTATCTTCATTATCATATTCAAATGTATGTATTTGAGGGAGGAGACAGGGCGGAGTGTTGTGCTGCCGCATGTACACTCAAATCCACGCTGATTGAAGAAACATGCGTGGATTTGGGCGTACGCGCAGTTTTGTACATCTGAATTTTTTTTTTTGGGTATGCAAAAATTCCACGCACAGATTCACGTTGAAATCCACGCACTATTTGTACATGAGGCCCCAGGTGTGAAAGCACCCTTACTCTGCGTACATGTTGGGTCATGCTCGATTGTGATTTCAGTTTAGATTGTTTAAAACTTCAGCATTTCCTTTTTATTGGTATTTTAAACATTTATTTTAGCCGGGTTGCAGTTGTTTTACAAGCAGAATGTCATTCTTTAATCTCAGAAAGAAAGAAAAGAGTTTTGATTGTGACTGATGTTGCCAGGAGAAAGGAAAGGTTGGGGTTTTGGAGCAGGTTCGACCCTCTCCTTTCAGAGATGCTGTCCCTGAAGCCTGATTTAAGGTTCTGCGTTAAACCAATGCAGAGCTTACGCCGTTGCCGTGACGCCATCGTGAACCTTCGGACTTCTCCGTCACTCCATTTCTCCGTGGTGCAGTACCCCCCCAGAGCGCTAGTTGATACTTATAGCTTCCGGTTTTTGCGGTCACAGTGAATCAAAGAGATAAGGACAACTATTGTGCAAAAAACCAAAACCAAAAAAAAAAATCACACACACACGAAGAAAAGAGCGCTGAAAGTTTACTACTGCTTCACCAACCAGAACCGGAAATGCGTTGCTACCAAGCAAACCAATCACAGCCCTCTCGGTCTGCGTTGGGTCGTAGTTCCATTTTTTGGGAGGTGCAGGTCAGGCTACCGCGTAGGCTACGGAGAGACTCCCGCGTAGCCGCGTAGCCGCCTACCCTACGGCGTAGGTTTTACGCAGAACCAGAATTCAGGCTTAACTCTGCGTATATGTTGGGTCAGCTTTTCTCTGCCCTATTGTGATTTCAGTTTAGATTGTTTAAAAACTTCAGCATTTTATTTTTATTGGTATTTTACACATTTTTTCATCCGGGTTGGAGTTGTTTTACAGGCAAAATGTCGTTCTTTAATCTCAGAAAGAAAGAAAAGAGGCTTGATTGTGAGTGATGTGACACCAGTGTGTCTGAGTCCATATCAAGAGGCGAACATGAGATGCTGGCTTCTGGAAGCCAATGGACAGGTTTAGATTTTTAAAAACTTCAGCATTTTCTTTTTATTGGTATTTTACGGCGCAGCACGGTGGTTAGCACTGTTGCCTCACAGCAAGAAGGTTCCTGGTTCAACTCCCTGGCCCGGCAGGGCCTTTCTGTGTGGAGTTTGCATGTTCTCCATGTGCTTACGTGGGTTCCCTCCGGTTACTCCGGTTTCCTCCCACAGTCCAGAAACATGCATAGTAGGTTAATTGGTGATTATAAATTTCCCCTAGGTGAGAATGTGAGTATGTCTGGTTGTTTTTATATACAGGACTGTCTCAGAAAATTAGAATATTGTGATAAAGTTCTTTATTTTCTGTAATGCAATTAAAAAAACTAAAATGTCATACATTCTGGATTCATTACAAATCAACTGAAATATTGCAAGCCTTTTATTATTTTAATATTGCTGATTATGGCTTACAGTTTAAGATTAAGATTCCCAGAATATTCAAATTTTTTACAGTTTAAGAAAACTCAAATATCCTATCTCAAAAAATTAGAATATTCTGGGAATCTTAATCTTAAACTGTAAGCCATGATCAGCAATATTAAAAAAATAAAAGGCTTGCAATATTTCAGTTGATTTGTAATGAATCCAGAATGTATGACATTTTTGTTTTTGTAATTGCATTACACAAAATCACAATATTCTAATTTTCTGAGACAGTCCTGTATATGGCCCTGTGATGGACTGGATACCTGTCCAGGGTGTATAACTCTCGCCTGAAATGAGCTGGGATAGACTCCAGCAGACCCCCGTGACCCTGCTGAGGATAAAGCGGGTAGCCTATTGATAATGGAGGGATGGATGGTATTTTACACATTTTTTTAACCGGGTTGCAGTTGCAGAATGTCGTTCTTTAATCTAAGAGAGAAATAAAAACGGCTTGATTGTGACTGATGTTGGCAGGACAAAGGAAAGGTGGGGTGTTACAGGGCAGATATGCTCCCCTGTCCCTGAGCTGGGCCGGGGCTGTGTCGCGCTGGTTCCCATGGAGACCGGGGGGGTGTGGGTGTGGGGGGGCTGGGGGTGGTCCACATACCGGATACGGTACTGCAGTGCCAGCAGATAGTGGAACCGAGGCAGACATGTCCGCCTGTGAATGAATCCACCATCCTCCTCCAGCAGCAGCGGCAGCAGCAGCGGGCAGTGACGGAGCAGCGGCCGCGGGGGGGGACTGAGATCCGGGGGACCGGGGGGGCAGCAGGGGGGACAGCCAGCAGGGGGACCACCATGCCCGGCTCGTCTTTCAGCAGCCCGCCCTGTGCCAGCGTCGCTCCGGCCTAGTGGAGCTGCGGAGCTGCGGAGGAGCGGAGCGGAGCGGAGGCTCGGTGCTGCTGCTGCACCGGGGGGACGGCCATGAGAGTCCGCAGTTCCCGCCCTGCCCAGCCCGCACAGCCCGCCCGAGCCTGAGCCTGAGCCTGGACCCGCGACCGGACCCGACTGGACCCGACTGGACCCCGACCGCACGGCCGGCTAGCTGCTAGCCCCAGCCCGCCGTGTCCCGGGCCGTGCCCGGCCCCCGTGCCCGGCCCCCGCCAGGCCGCATGGCCGCCGGCCGGAGCTCGTAGCTCGGTTCAGCTGAGCGGGAGCTGCTGTGGAGCTGCTGTGCAGCAGGGCAGACATGATGGACTGGAGGCGGCTGCTGCGGGTCTCCAACCGCTCCTTCCTCGCCTTCATCTTCTTCTTCTCCATGTCCACCACCTGCCTCTACTTCATCTACGTGGCCCCGGGAATAGGTCAGTAGAGCCGGGGACCGCTGGACGCGTTACAGGGGGCGGTTAATGGGATTAGGACGGGATTATTGACGGGATTAACGCCGCATGAGTTGATCATGAGCTGATACCCGGGGAGGGGGGGGGGGCGCTGCAGGCCGCCGCCCCCCCTCCTCACCGGGGCCCCTCACTGGGCTCACCGGGTTCACCGGGCCCCTCACCAGGGGGGGCCCGGTGAACCGGCCCCTCATCGGGCTCCCGGGCTTACCAGGCTCACCGGGGCCCCCCCTGACCCCTCACCGGGTTCACCGGGGCCCCCCCTGGCCCCTCACTGGGTTCACCGGGGCCCCCCCTGTCCCCTCACCGGGGCTTCACGGGGCCACCTTCACTTCCCACATGTTAAACACCATTGGGACAGGTGTGATTTTAGTCTGGGACCGAGGACATAGTTGTGGGTGTTTTGGGAGTCTCTGGTAGCTGCCAGACTAAAGACTCAGAACAGCTGTCATTCCATCACCTCAGCCCAAACATCTGTCCTTCAGTGTCTGTTCCACGGTAAAAGGAAGTATTTGTTTAAGAGCCAGGTAGACTGGTGGTCCGCTGGCACCCAAACGTTAGCGGGATGGTCAGAACACCTGGTCACGTCAGGGGTGAGGGGCGGGGGGATTACCTGAGATTAGAAACGCCAGGGCTGCCCGTGTTACAATCCTGTTGAACTTGTGAAGGAGAAATCCCTGACAGAGCTGACTAAGAAGAGTCGAGCAGCTGTGGTTCATAGAGGAAGAGTTTTACATCCAGTCATTTGGGAACATTCGCAAAACAGCAACTGCTGATTTGAAAAGGAACCAGCTTCCTTTTATGCTTTGCCTCTTCATTCATTGGCTCTGTTGAGTATTTGGGCCGCGTGTTTGTGGATCCTGCTCAAACGTCAGCGGAGCATCATTTGAGACGACGTTCAGAAACACCCGTCAACCTTGGGACGGCCAACACACACAGCTTTTTTTGCAGTGTGATTAATGAACTTAGCTGGATGTCTCGGTGTCACACGCTGGCGTTCATGGATCCCGCCCAAAGCAACGGGCATGAATAATGTTGCTAGCAGCCTTCTGAGTGAACAGAATCCGAACCGGACCCGTCTCGGTGTGGACTGGTTTTTATTCCGAGTAAATTAGTTGTATGTTAGAGTCTTTAAAAAAGGTCAGATTGCGTTCTATGTGAACAACAGACTACGTTTACATGCAGTCAAAATTCGGGTTATTGCTAATATTCCGGTTACTGAAACATTGGGAATATTCCGTTTACATGGTAATTAATCATTCGGGATATCTGGATATCTGGAGCGACACGTGGAGAACATCATGACGCAATTCCCGTCATTTCTGCTTCTTCTTCCTGTATCCAAATTCAAAACAAATGCTGCTTCGTGCAACTTTTCGCTCACCTTCTTGTAAATCTTCTATCCCGGTACTTTCTACCGTCTACAAATGCAGAAATGTTCATACCCTTCATTACATTTATGAAGTGATTAGTCTCCTCCTGGTCTTGGTTTCTCCGTGTTTATAAGAACTTCCTGGACTCAAAAGACCAGGATTCCTTGTGAACAGAGCATGTGCAGAAAACAAATTCCTGTTCCGTTTGATGGGGATATTCCGTTTGGTGTTTACATGACCCAATATTCGGGTTTTAAAAGGAGTAACCCAGGGGTCATATTCAGGTTTCAAAAAACCCGAATATGAGCAAATTCGGGTTATTTAAAAGGGTTATTGGTGTTTACATGGCCGTGCAAATTCGGGTTATTGCCAATATTCGGGTTTTAAGGGTTATTGATGCATGGAAACGCATTCATACAGTCCTCACGTTTGAGCAGATACCGGCTTCTATGTGTGAATGCGGCTGCTTGAGAGATTACGTGTGACCCGCGATCAAGCAGTCGCAGGATGGGACGGTCGGGGCGGTCGGGAACGGCGGTCCTGTAAAACGGTCCTGTAAAAGATGTCGAGGCATAAAGGTTGTAAAACCTTTCCGGTGAGCAGCGACCATTTCAAAACCCACATTCAACAACGTCACAGTAGCACTTTCATTCCCACAACACGTCTGGTGGCGTTGCCCCCCTCCAGCCCTTTGTCCCTTTATTCCCTGCTTTTAGGGGCCCTTTCAGGTTGGGTGTGGTGCATCCTGCAGTCCGCTAGAACCCATTGATTTGTGTTTGGGACCAGCACCAGAAGGTTGGGTGTTCCCAGGTCAGGGCGTTGAGGGCCGCTGGGGTTTCCCTGCTCCGACTCCGCCAGCAACCTGTCATCACGCTCTGCACAAGTCTGTCACTCACTGGTCATGTGTTACCCAGGCAAAGCTGGGGCCACATGTACAAAGAGTGCATGGATTTTAATGTGAATCCGTGCGTGGAATTCTTGCTTATGCAAAAAAAATTCAGATGTTCAAAACGCCCAAATCCACGCATGTTTCTTTGAACATCACAATCAACGTGGAATTGAGTGCACATGCGGGAGCACAACACTCCGCCCTGTCTCCTCCCTCAAGTAGATCCCTGTGAGTATGACAATGAGGATAACTATCTATTAAAAACCGCTCATCCTAACAAGGAACTTGCAAAGACAAGTAAAACAAATAAAAAAAAACATCGGCTGTGAGCTGGAGACAGTCCTGTCAGAAGTTGAGGCCTGGAAAAAATAATTTATTTGGGGATATTTCTTCAGATTTAAGCTGCATTGCATTATGAGTATTGTTGTCCTTTGCTTTGTGTTGCGTTCCGCGAAGAGTTGTGGTTTTATTATGA
Source organism: Cololabis saira (assembly GCF_033807715.1). Lineage (NCBI taxonomy): Eukaryota > Metazoa > Chordata > Actinopteri > Beloniformes > Belonidae > Cololabis > Cololabis saira. Next base: position 3,810,587 of record NC_084599.1, on the reverse strand, counting down.
TCGTAAGGGTTTGTGGATGTCAATATTTAGCATTAGTGCATCATTATACTCTCTCCTTTTCTTGTTTGTATTTTAAGAACCGACACCAGAACTTAAGTTGGTGGACGAAAAACGGCTCCTCGTTCTGCTTTATTGTCACGCGTATTATATAATGACGGATTAAGACCAATGTACATGTGTATTGAGTCCTACACATTGTGGATGTCCGCGATCACGTCTCTCATAAGTAGAACAATATACATGAGGCCCCTGGTCTGGATACTGCCGACCCGTCTGCCGTCCCAGGTAAATGAATTCTGGACTTATGGTAGCTCCAGCAGCAAATGAAACTGTTTGTCACTCCTGATATGGAGGAGGGTGTGCACACAATGTGTGCCTCAAGTGTAGTTGCAGCTTGTCCTCATGAGAATCACTAGACTAGATAAAGGTGTTTCCATAAATTTCCAGAACTGTCCAGAGACTGATAGAAGCCCGGTCGCTAGCGCTCCCGAGAGCATGCACACTCATGAACAAACTGCCATTAGATATAGAATATAGAGACTAGGGGGGTGTGGGTGTGGGTGTGGGGGGCTTAGACATGAGGCTGAAGCTGTGTATTTGGTGCTAAAGTGGTTAGCTTAAAGCGCTAAAGCAGGCGGCTCACAGCCGGGTCGCCACCACTCCCGGTATCATTTACAGTAATCCTTTAAAGAGTATTACGTCTGAAACAAAGCCGAGTGGTGAGCGTGTTGGGACCAGATGGTACGGCACCGTAAACAACACTTGTTCACATATTGCCCTCACTAATTCACCAGAGCACTAATTCTTATGTCGGCAATTTTTCAAAAAAGAAAAAGATGGGATCAAAGACCTGCTGACCGCTTGTCCCCAGGACAACACCTCAGCAGATCAGTGGCACTGCAGGGTTCGGTTGGACAGACGAGCACGGAGAGCAAAACTGCAAAAGATGAATAACTACAAAATACAAAATATTATCACCCACTCTGCTGGGACTACAGGTCCTCATTCAGCTCGTTCAGGTTCAGGTGAGCAGGGGAAGCAAAATCAGACATTTTCATTGACCGAAAAGGATGGTCATCAGGTCTACCTCCGGTCTACATATGCTCTACATCTGCTCTACAATTCAATCCGTTATTGCTGTGCGTTTCTCCTTGTGTCGTTTCTCCAGAGTTTGCTGCTGAGGTTCCTCCAGCTTCCCGTTTGACCTAATAATGGTCCCTTTTCACCTGATGGCTTCTTAAATAATTTATAAGGCTGCTCGTGTTACATCTAAAAACCTTCATGCTACCTCTAGAAACCCCAGCCTTTCAAAAATAAGTATCCCAGTGGCAAATAATGACAGATTTCTGACAGAAAGGTAATGGCGCACAGTTAGCTCAGTGCAGCTACTCACATCTCCATCTGATGACTCAACACAGGAAGTTTCAAAGCCTTATTGATAACTTCCTGTATTAGTTTTTAAGAGCTGTTAAGTTTGGATTGGGATTCTGTTTTTAAAAAGTGTATCAGTGTCGGAGTCTGGACGTCTGTGGTCTCGGATCCGCAGAAAAACATGAAAAGATGTGAACTCATCTGTTTTATGGGGTGTTAGCCAGAAAAACTTAAAGGGGACCTATTATGGCATCTAATACCTATTTTAAACAGGCCTTGAATGTCTTAAAAACAAGCTTTTGATTTTTTTTTGCTAAATAAATTAGAAATTCAGCCTATGAGCCATGTCTTTATCTTCCCTTTCTCTAACCTCATTATCTATGCGGGATTCTGAGTGGGCGGGGCTATGATAATGAGGCTCTACGCTGATTGTCTGCCTGAATGACGCGATACACCGCTACGGAAAAATGGTGGAAGCTCCGGCCGGCGGAGTGAGTTGTTGTTGTTTCCGGCCAGAGTTAAATGGAAAGTTTGTTTTTTTTACAACCTGGACCTTGCGCGCACTCTGTCCTCCGTTCAGTGAGCTCTTCAGCCGTATACTCCGGCTCAAAACGGTAAGGACGTCCATCATATTCAAAGTCGTCGTCCACAACCTCTGAATTTGACAAATATTCAGACATGTTTCAAATAACTAACAGTAAACTAACAGTAGCGAACTCCAGCTGTACACGGAGCTGTGTCTGGGACGCGCGCACAGAGATGACGTCATGAGTTCAGAGGTCTTGTTTACAAACTGATTTATTTGTTACACACACAGCCCCGGATGTAGACAACAGGTCCTGGAAGCAGATCTAATGATTCTTAAAATAAATGAAGAGTTTCGCGGCAATCATGTGTTATTTAGACGCTGCATCGTCTGTGTCCCGCTGTGCCCCATTCACTACCATTTATATGGAGAAGCGGCTCGCAAAAAACCCCTAATATCTTCCGAAGGACTCCAAATGACACCAAACTTGCCTGGGTGAGTATACGACCATAAAAAATGCCAGAAATAAGGTCCAGGTTGTAAAAAAACGAACTTTCCCTTTAAGCCTGAATTATGGTTCTACGCCGTCACCGTGACGCCGTCGTGAACCCTTCAGACTTTTCCGTCACTCCATTTCCCCGCGGTGCAGTACCCCACGTGACCGCTAATTTGCAATCTTTTCCTGAATGGTTTATCCGACTTTTTCCGGTCACAGTGAATCAAATAGATAAGGACAACTATTGTGCAAAAAAACAAAAAACAAAAAAAATCACACATACACGAAGAAAAGAGCGCTGAAAGTTCACGACTGCTTCAAACCGGAAACCGGAAATGCGTTGTTACCAAGCAAACCAATCACAGCCCTCTCGTCTGCGTTTGGTCTGCGTCGCATCGACGCGTAGTTACAATTTTTGGGAGGTGCACGTCAGTGACGGCGTGGGCTACGGCGTGTGGTACGGGTTGACGCGTACCACACGGCGTTGTTTTGACGCAGAACCATAACTCAGCCTTTAGTCGTGGGTGTGGTTTGACGCATCGGAAGCCAACCGATGTAAATCGCTCCCGTCGTTACGCAACGACAGGAGCAGAATCTTATTGGCTCGTAGATCCACATCACACTGGACGGATCATCCGGGCGGCTGTACAGACACTGCAGAATGTGGTTGCTTTCCTCCTTCTCTGAGTTGGCAGGCTGAGGGGAGACCACTTTATATATGTTAAAGCAAGAGAAAACCTGGTTTTCATAATAGGTCTCCTTTACAATTAGCCGTGAACCCTCGCACCCAATTTAACATTCTTGCCAGTCGTGTGTATTTTTAGATGCCGTGCACATCCCTTAACCCTTAACCAAAGGTGGTCGTTCTATGTCCAGAGATGAGTCTAAAAGATCTTGAGGCTCGTTTTGTTTTACCCAGCTGATGTAAAACTTGATCTGGTCTGGTGTTCGTACAAATCCTGCTTCGCGCAACTTTTCTCTCACCTTCTTGTAAATCTGGCTATCCCGGTACTTTCTACCGTCTACAAATGCAGAAATGTTCATATCCTTCATTACATTTATGAAGTGATTAAAGTGATTAGTCTCCTCCTGGTCTTGGTTTCTCCGTGTTTATAAAAACTTCCTGGACTCAAAAGACCAGGATTCCTTGTGAACAGAGCATGTGCAGAAAACAAATTCATGTTCCTTCTGATGGGGATATCCCGTTAGGTTATATACATGACCGAATATTCGGGTTTTAAAAGGAGTAACCCAGGGGTCATATTCAGGTTTTTAAAAACCGGAATATGAGCAAATTCCGGTTATTCAAAGGGGTCATTGGTGTTTACATGGCCGTGTAACCGGGTTATTGCTAATATTCTGGTTAGAAAAGGGTTATTGACTGCATGGCAACGTAGTCATTGACTCTCCCCCTTCTGCTGGGATCTGCAGTGTTTCCTCCAGACTGCTCTGCTCATGCTGCCCCCAGTGATCCAGCAGAGGTGCCGTCCTCCCCAGGCGCTTCGCCGAGGCGTCCCTCTACTCCCAGCAGCCGTCCCTCTACTCCCCCAGCAGCCGTCCTTCTACTCCCAGCAGCCGTCCCTCTACTCTCCCAGCAGCCGTCCCTGGGGTCTGATCCCCGGCTGCTTTATCTCACTGGCACAGTCTGGATCAGGAGTCAGCAACCCAAGGCTCCAGAGCCGCATGCGCCCTAGTGGCTCCTGGAGCTATTTTCTGTTTTTTTCGCTTTCTCTTTTCCTTTTTTTCTTTTTTCTTCTTTTTTCTTTCCTTTTTAATCTTGACATTTCGACTTTTTTCTCAACATTTCCACTTTTTTTCTCAACATTTCCACTTTTTTCTCAAGATTGTACTTCAACATTAATCTCGACATTTCGACTTTTTTCTCGACCAATCAACTTTTTTCTCAACATTTCGCCATTTGTCTTCATTCTAAGGCTTATACAAGACTTTTCATTTTTTGTGGCTCCAGACATATTTGTTTTTTGTGTTTTTGGTCCAATATGGCTCTTTCAACATTTTGGGTTGCCGACCCCTGGTCTAGATGAACGGCCTCAAAGTTTCATGTCATAGTTCCTGTGGGGGAGCTGCTGGAGTTCAAGTTCAGTATCTTTATTTTCTGGTATCGGTGGTTTTTTTTCTTTGGGAACGTTGTTGACGGCGGCTTGGTCTACACGTGCTGACAAAGTCAATTAATTTTGACCACTTTTCATAAAATGAGCCCGTTTGCTGGTTAAAAGAGATGGTAACCTCTTTAATGTCGTGATTAAAATTATACATTTAGCCAGCTGAGTGGATCAGATATTGTAAATCGTGGTTGCTGGTGCTGTTTTACCTCAGAAGGTAAAATGCTCATTAAAGACGTTTCCGCTGCACCCGGACCAGTCGTGTCACACTCTGCTAATAACTGTATCAGAGCATTAAACACTAGATCATTGAAAATCCACCGGCCATGGATTTTCTTCCCTGAAGGTAAAAGTGTTTATATTTCGCTACATTTATCCACATAATGTTGCTTTTCTGGGCTGATGGTGTTTTGTGACATTTTTCTACCCGTATTTCTTCCACTTATGGGAGGAAGTGGTTTTCTGCTGTGATTTGCTGATTGTTCCTTCTTGTTGTCCCAGCAGCTTCTGTTTTGTTGCTATGCAGAGTATTTACCTTTAGGGAGGCCTGTATGCATCTGTACAGCCTTGATATCATGTCTCATCCCCTCTCCGGGTCTCCGGGTTGTTGGTTGCCTTCAGTCTTCCATCATTCTCTTCTCATTGCATTAAAGGCTTTTGCAAAAAAACACACTTTCATTCAGTTGAATGGAAAGCGTGTCCTCACATGTGACTGATGTGTGCACTTTTAGGCTTTTACTTCAAAGATCACATCTGGTGTTTATAGGGCTGGGGATCCATTCAAATGTCAAGATTCGATTCCGATTAAGATTCAGAATCAATTATTTGATCCGATTCGATTCCGATGTTGATTTGGGTTAGTGTTTTTAAAACAGTTTTTTGAGCAGTTGCATGAATTATATGTGTAGTTATACAACATATTAATACTAGTATTATATTGAGATTCAACAGCAAGTATTGCAGCTAATGATGCTGTAAGGACCAATCAGCTCCCAGAATGCTGATAGAACTGCTTTCAGAAACATCGTGGGTCAGAATTACCAAACAGATCCAGGGAGGAAACAGAGATAGGACTGTATGAAATCGGTTTTATTTTGTCCCACATTCCGTTTAAATTTTTTCCATTCTCGTACTAAAGTATTTCGTTTTTTAATTTTTGAGAACTTGGTTTTTAGCATTTTGTGCAAATGTAACCCCAAGACAGTATATAAAGTAATGAAATATAGACAATTTATGCAATTATAACTGAAAACTTTAATGTTTTCATACCTTTAAACATATTTAAAGGCAAACACATGGCACCAGTTATTATTTTGTCCAACATAACAAAACAAAATACCAAAAGTTGTAATGATGAAAAAAAAATTTGATCTTTAGACATACAAATCTATTTTTAGAAATTAATATGAAAATCGATTTTAGAATCAGAAAATTGATTTTATTTCAACAACGGCCTAGGTGTTTACGTCGCTAAGTCTAAAGTATTCTTCTCCCAGCTGTCAGTCCAAGCTTTAAACACTTTTTGTCAGATCTCTAGAGACCCGTTTGAGACCGTTTGAGACCGTTTGTCCATCAGTTCCTTCTGCCGGTTTGCTCTGAGCTAAATGTCACAGAGGTACCCCAGGGCTCTTAACTGGGCCCGTTGCACATTTTCTTGGACCTTTTCTCGTCCCTTAGATATGGCAGAGATTCATTTCATTAACGCGTTATACATGTCAGTCAGCATCATACTGGGATTGTGTGTCTGGGGTCCAACTGCGTGCCAGTACCAGTAAAGCAGATCCGGCAGGTGCTCAGACTGTCAGGTGACGGTGTAGTCGACCCGTCTGGACACCTGTTACCGTGCTGCTCCAGATCTGACTCCACCGTCGCCCCCACACTGCACTGGAGGAAATGCTGATCAGCAGTTCCCAGAAAGGCCCAGTCAGAGCTGCAGCAGGACTGGTGGTGGAGACGTACGTTTGTGCTGCAACACCACTGGCCTGGAACTGCAGCTGCTCAGCCGTCAACAGAGACGGGTCCAAACGTCCATGTTCAGGTTCGGATCAGATAGGCAAGGCAAGTTTATTTGTATAATAGCACAATGCACCACAAGGTAATTCAAAGTGCTTTACATCAATATTAAAAGTGGCAAGACACAATTAAACAATAAATAACAAATAAAATGTAATAAAATGATAAGAAAAGAAGTAAAATAATAAAAAGCACCAGTTGTTAAAAAGTAAGGGCAGTAGAGTAAAGCAGGTTCATCTCATTCTTACACTGGCAAGAATTACGTTTCTATACGGTCAAAACCTACAAAGACCAGGATTACAAAAGTAATCTGTAACAATTCGTACGGTGAATAAAATCAATCTGACAATTCTACATCACAATGCCTGCATTCAGGGCTTATCCATAACTTTGCGCGGTTTTCAAAAATCACAAGTATTAAATTAAGAGTACGCTTGGATAACAAAGGAAACAAAGGAAAAAGTAAGGACAGTAGAGTACCGCAGGTAAGTATTTACTTTAAGAGTACGCTTCAGTAAACAGTAATGTAATGATAACTAGAATCAACTCTGTACTGTTCCCCCCGTCCTTCGCTGGAAGAGGGGTTTATGTTCAGCTGCTGCTGGGTATAATTTTACACGATGGAACAGGAAACAGATGTGAGCCAGTAACTGAATCCGCCTGGTGGACTAACATGTCTTATTTCTCGTTTTCCCATCAGCCAACACATACTTCTTCATGGTGCAGGCCCAAGGAATCATCTTGAGGGACAATGTCCGGACCATCGGCCAGATGATCAGACTGTACACCAACAAGAACAGCACCCTCAACGGGACGGGTAGGTCTGCACCCCTCACTGGAAATCATCGTGTCGTGGCCCTTTGTGCTTCCGTGTTTGTGCGGTTGCATGAGGCTCATGTTCACACCAGTTCAGCTGGTTTGGTTTCCTACGGTCCTCCCAACAACAGAACAGTCAGCCCTGGATGGAACGGAGGGCTTTTCCTCCTCTAACCAGATCCCCACATCGAGGATCAGGATCAGGGACTTGTTTGAATTAGTGGACCACAGAATTCTGCAAATTATGTGGAAAATTCATAACATTCAATATATCAATATATATATATCAATATATAGCAATATACAGACAAAAATTGAAAAAAGAGAAAATAAGTATAACTTAAAAGGAACAGAGATCTTAAAAAAAAAAAAATAATTCAGGACAAAATTAATGGAACATTGTGATTCTGTAAAAGGTATAAGTTCATGGAACAATCTGGATACAGAAGCTGAAGAATGCAAATCAAACATTACATTTAAAAGAATAATAAAAGACAGTTTGATGAAGAAATATCATGATAAATTATTAAATTAAGTTAAGGCGACTTCTACTGGGATGTTGATTGTCCACCGTGCTGCTGTTGTTGTTGTTGTTGTTGTTGTTGATTTGGATTCAGGAAGAAGAAGCAGAAATGACTGTAATTGCGTCATGACGTTCCCCATGCGTCGCTGGTTTGATCCAGATATCCCAAATGATTAATCACCATGTAAACAGGGATAACCCTGTTTGCTCACGCATGTAAACAGATTATTCCCAATGTTTCAGTAACCGGAATATTGACCTTAACCCCAATCTTGACTGCATGTAAACGTAGGCAGTTAGGGTGGATGTAAGGGCTTCTCTAACGCTGTTCCTGTGGTGCTGTGAGCATGGCACACGTGCGCCCAGTGAGAACCCGAGCCGCTTTATTTCCAGCCTGGGTACGGAGTGTTTGTGTGCCAGTCGCACCTCTATAGCCACCTGATCCCTTTGTACGGAGGATGAATGCAGAATAAACCAGGGGCCACATCCACCGCTGCACTTACCTGAGACCTGAGCATGTGGCACTACGGACCAGTCTGGTGGTCCCTACTGGTGGTCCCTACTGGTGGTCCCTACTGGTGGTCCCTACTGGTGGTCCCTACTGGTGGTCCCTACTGGTGGTGTTATGATGACAAGCTTGTATTAGCAGTTCCTTCTGTCTTGATGTTGATAATCGACCCTGACTCGTCACAAAATGCCTATTGGCAGCGAGGCGTCCAGACCTGAGCCTCTGGACATCTTTCTGGACCTCCACTTTTCTCAGGACAGGATGTCAGTTTGCAGTTAAAAACAGTTTTCACAACTAACAACTAGGGCTGGGCGATATATCGAGTATAGTCGATGTATCGGCTACTACTCTGTGCGATGTACAAAATGACTCCATCGTGAATATTCGAGTATAAATTGTCACGCATTTACTTTTAGCCGCGGGCATTAAATTACAGGCTTTTCTCACTCTCTCGTCTCGTCTCCCCTTCTCTGAGACTTAGAACAAGTGCACCCTGTTAGATACGTCAGTCACGTGCTGTCGTGTGTGCATCGTCATACGCCCCCGACCAACTGCTGGTGTTGGCGCTGCTGTCTGGCACCAGTCACTTCCACCACGCTTTAACTTTAACTTAACTTTAATTTTCCCAAACTCGGCCCGTTTGCGCCGTGAGCTCATCCGCGCGGTTGCTACGGGCGACGGACTCTTTTCAAAGCAAACCAGTTTAGTAAAGACGGGAGGGGATGTTTTCTCCTCGCACGGTTCTCCGGAGAGCCGAGGAGCCGCTCAGCGCGACACGCGCAGCCGAGCCTTTAGGCTGATTTATGGTTCCGCGTTACACCAACGCAGAGCCTACAGCGTAAGCGCACGTTGCCGCGTACCTTACGCCGTACCCTACGGCGTAGGCTCTGCATCGATTTAACGCGGAACCATAATTCAGGCTTTTCTCTTTCAGAACTGAGAAATGTCACCTAGTATTGCTTAAATGTGGCCACATGAAATCAATCACTATGATCCAAACAAAGTCAAACAAGACTATATGACGTCATATTTCTAAAAGTAAGTGAAAGTGATGCAAAGTAAAGGAGGAGAGGATGAAACATTGCAGTCCCTACACCTACAATAGTCTTAATATAAAGGTGCTGTAAGGGCCCTCCTGCTCAGAGCAGCTCATCCTGGTAAAACCAGGTAAAACCTGGTCATCCTGGTAAAACCAGGACCAGAACATGTTCTTAGCAGATGTTCTTCAGACGGGGAGTCAGAGATGCAACGTGCTCTTTCTGTTTTGAAATTACACTTTTTGTTTGTGCCACTCACTGCTTAGTAACTGTTTAATAAATACAGTTTTGGTAAATTTGACTTATTCCCCCTTTTTGCATGAAAGTTTAAAATGAGCATATATTAATGCAGTATGAACAAGAATGTTTTAATGTAGACATATAGAATCATCATACTGGTGTGATTGTAGGCATCAAAGTGTTAATTCAAGGCTAAGGCAAAATATGGAGATATATATCGTGTATCATGACATGGCCTAAAAATATCGAGATATTAATAAAAGGCCATATCGCCCAGCCATACTAACAACATCTTTGAACTCCACATGTGATGCTGGGCGGTGGTTTTGACGGTCCTCTGGTTTCTGTCCCACCTTACCTTGCAGACTACCCGGACGGCAGTAACTCCAGCGAATACCTGGTGCAGCCAACGACGTACCTCCCCGAGAACTTCACCTACTCCCAGAACCTGCCCTGCCCAGAGCGACTACCTTCTATGAGTCAGTACATCTCCCTGGGTTTCTGTTGTGATGTCTGGATGCAGGGAGCTCCACTAACACTCCTCTCCACAGAGGGCCTTATGGACGTGAACATGACGGAGATCCCCATGGAGGAGACGGAGCACAAGTTCACCCGGTTCTTTGACATGGAGTTCGGAGGCCACTGGAAACCCAAAGACTGCAAACCTCGATGGAAGGTGGGTTTCTGCGCGTCAGGGAAAAAAGAATCGCTTACTGGTTAGTAGTGGTGTAACAATATATCGTGCCACGAAATTTTGCGATACAAAAACGTCACGATACGTGTCGTGGAGGTGACAAACTGTATCGCGATATTGGGTTATTAATATTAATCTATTGTGTTTACTAGTAAGGCGCAGTGTATTGGTGCCGACCGCGCCTCGACCCGCGGACCAAAATCTGACTCCGCTCAGAAGAAACTAGTCCCGTTTTGGTCCCGATCACGGGACTCTTGCAGGGTTTTGAGCTCTGAACTTTATAAGGCTGGTTTAGAGTTAAGCCTTACCTTATTAAATTAAACCTTTTTTTGGGGTCGTGTGTAGGATAAACACGGGGAAACTTCTGCTGAGTTCCAGTGTACTTTAATGTCCCTCAACAGTGTAGGATTTTAGAACATCAACACAGCACCTAGTGCCGTACTGTGGCGTATCACTCCGCCCAATCTAAAACAGACTAATCACTACAGATAAACTGACTAGTGTCATTATAGTCCCTGATTTACATCAGAATAGAAAGAATATAAAAAAAGTCAAATCATACATTAGAGAAACTATTCAGTTTGTGGCTAAATATTTGTACTTGTTTGAAACTGAAGATGCATAATGCAAACCTGACATTTACTTTTAGTTCAGTTTGTGGAAAATGGTTGGCCTGGCTTTCTCTTTAAAACTTAAACAGTTATAAAGCATTACAAACTGTAACAATAGGGCAAACGCACAGTATTGTTCTGTATTTTGTGTCTTTCAAATAAAAGACAATTTTTTTCCAGTCATATGTTCCTCATTCAAGGTTGTTAAAAAGATACTGCTATAATATCGTATCGTTATTGTGACCTCAATATTCAATTCAATTTTATTTATATAGCGTCTAATACAACAGAGTTGTCTCTAGACGCTTTCCAGAGACCCATACCCAGAACATGACCCCCGAGCAGTTATTACATAAACAATGGCAGGTAAAAAACTCCCCTAGTGGGAGAAAAACCTTAAGCCAAACAGTGGCAAGGAAAAACTCCCCTTTAGGAGGGAAGGAAACCTTGAGCAGGACCAGGCTCATAAGGGGGGACCCTCCTGCCGAGGGCCAGACTGGTGGGTCAGGGACGGCAACAGCACAGCAGGCAGGTGGAAGCAGCAACGGGATGACCAGGGGTGGGGACCGCAGGCCAGCACGCAGCTCCCGAAGCTCCGGCCCAATCAGCAAGTCCCAGGTTGGGGTGCAGGGTCAGGAAAAGACTTGTGCTCCGTAATACAAGCTACAGCCACCCACGACCACCTGCATCAATATCGTGTATCGTGTGAGATTAGTGTATCGTTACACCCCTACTGGTTAGGAAACAAAACACCAGTAAAAACCATGTTTACAGCAGTTTTTTCCCCGTGAGACACACGGCTGATGGAGCTGGTGATGTTCCCTCAGCGGGAGGAAGGCCCCGTCAGGTTGCCCAGAGCTGCAGGACTCAGTGTTGCAGCTCTACATTGGCTCTCCGTATTTGTCTGCACTAATTTTCCCCTATCGACCCTCGTGGACCCTGAGGTCCTCCGCTGCTGGCCTTTTAACCATACCAAGAGTTAGAACCAGAACACACAGGGAGGACGGTGCTTCCCAGGGTTTCATCTTCACATGTCCTGCCCTTAGAGCTGGGCTGAAACTGCCACATGCAGAAAACAGCAGCACATTCACATCAGATCTGCTGCAGAACAAGAGAATCCAGGTTTTTTGAAGAGTTGTCTGCAGACTGAAGCAACACTTGAACAATGTATAGCAGCATGACCATCAGTTTCTGATACAGTCATACAGGAAACCATTGCTTCCCGTTCCTGCAGCTAAAAGCGTTACAGCTGAATCCTCCCAGCAATTCACTTGTCATATGTTACTTCTGCATTTTCAGTAAAGTCAGTAAATGATGAGATAAAAACTTGTGTGTTGTTCATCTGAGGTTGCACTTTCCTGGTTTTGAGACCTGATAAAGACCCGATCTGGTCCAGATACATAAAGTCACTAGAAGTGGCAGAGAAGCATCTTTTCATCAGCACATGGTTGCAGCTGTCTCCAGATGTTTCCTCTATGCTGCCTGAAGCAGTAACGCAAGAGTTTCAGTCTCCCACCAGCAGGACGTTCTGTCTCCCACCAGCAGCAGCAGGACGGCTGTCCCCAAATATAGCATTAAAACATGTCAACAGCGGGACCTGGACAGACGTCCTCCCATGCCTACCGTGGGCTGGGGAGTAAGGCTGCAATGATTCGTCGACAAAAATCGATAACCAAAATTGTCGACAATGAATTCCATTGTCGACAATTGTCGCCAGACGTGTTTTTCACTTCTATACAATCTCTGCCGAGAGTCATGCATGCACGATAGCGTCTCTGCAGAGCGGTGGCGGGTAAAACAAAATGATGGCGTCCTGTACAGCAGCTGCGCATAATAAAAGTTCAAAGGTTTAGGAGCATTCTAGCCTGGATACGGTGAATAAAAAGATTACTTGCAAGGTTTGCAAAGCCGACCTTGCTTATCACGGGAACACGTCGGTAACGCACGAGCATTGGAAGAGAAAGCACGTCGGAGTGTTGAACGAAAGGGACTCGCCTTGGTAAGATATTAAGCCTATTTTCATTTGTTAAATTAATCCGTTTCATTCGTTAACTTTGTTTATTTTATGTTATTTATTAGTATTATCACAGCTACTCTCGTTGGTATAACCTCAATCATAATTGATGCGTGAAAGGTGAAATAGATTGTGTGATGATGACAATGATTTGCATCTAACTTTCAGTCAGGTGACCTATGAACTGTCAATCATCCATCAAGCTAAACCAGATAGATTTCTCTTGCGGGACGGGAGAAGACACTAAATCAATGCATCTCTATTATTGTGCGCCGTGCGGGCATAAATTCACAGAGTTTTGCGGGAGGGGCGGGAGTGTAACACGTTGCAGGCGGTAATGGTCAGAAATTCAGCAGGAGCAGGATGAAGAAAACAGTCTTGCGCAGGGCTCTAGTGCCATCTTTCTTGTGTTTATTATCATTTGCCACATAATTAAAGCAACCTCATACTAATAAAAAAAAACAAAAAACGAATTATCCGATTAGTCAACTAATTGTTTCAATAGTCGGTGACTAGTCGACTATTAAAATAGTTGTTAGTTGCAGCCCTACTGGGGAGGGACAGACGTCCTCCCATGCCTACCATTGCACGGGAAATGAAAGATTGGACCTGGTGTTAGGTTGTGAATGAGAAAACCCCTGACGTGCTTGCTGTTGCTTACTTCATTGTTGGTATTCTGTCTAAATGATTGCTGAAATGTTATTGGGTCAGAGAAAAGTTTAAACTTTACTCCTAAGAGCCCAGATATACTTGCAGTTGGTGCTTGCGTTCACGTCCGTTCTCGTGCACCACCAACTGCAACGTTGCTCGCGTAGTACGTGAGGAGAGCACGCGGTACCGGCGGTGACCGATAGGGGGCAGTAATCAGAGCAACAGTTGGAAAAGTGATTAAATATTTAGTCGTAACGGTAGTAGCAGATTAGAACAACGAACAAGTTTACATGACACCATTGGATGAAGAGGAGATTATCACATTGCTTTGGTTGTGATCTCGACAAAGGAAACGGAGCCAGCGACCTCGGAGATGGCATGTTAGACCGTTGAATCAGCCGGTACCAGACCGGGACCAGCTGGTATCAGACCGGGACCAGCTGGTATCAGACCGGGACCAGCTGGTACCAGACCGGGACCAGCTGGTATCAGACCGGGACCAGCTGGTACCAGACCGGGACCAGCTGGTATCAGACCGGGACCAGCTGGTACCAGACCGGGACCAGCTGGTATCAGACCGGGACCAGCTGGTACCAGACCGGGACCAGCTGGTATCAGACCGGGACCAGCTGGTACCAGACCGGGACCAGCTGGTATCAGACCGGGACCAGCTGGTACCAGACCGGGACCAGCTGGTATCAGACCAACTGGTATCAGACCAGCTGGTATCAGACATGGACCAGCTGGTATCAGACCTGGACCAGCTGGTATCAGACCGGGACCAGCCGGTATCAGACCTGGACCAGCTGGTATCAGACCTGGACCAGCTGGTATCACACCAGGACCAGCCGGTACCAGACCGGGACCAGCCGGTACCAGACCGGGACCAGCCGGTATCAGACCGGGACCAGCCGGTATCAGACCGGGACCAGCCGGTATCAGACCGGGACCAGCTGGTGTCAGACCAGCTGGTATCAGACTGGGACCAGCTGGTAATTGAACGCAGGATACGCGTGGCGGCCATGATGCGTACGCGTTCTGAACTGCAAGTATATCTGGGCTCTAAGTCTGTTAGTTGTCCTAAGAGTTTAGTGTACTCACGAATGGATGAGTCCATGGGGAATCCCCAGCTCCTCTGACCTCTGATGAGGGGATTGCTGATCAAGCCATTCAGAACAAATATCCCCTCTTGCATTGGTTTCCAGTGGACGCTGTTTAGCCATGGGACTGCAGGTCAGCATGCAGCTCCTGAAGCTCCGGCCTGGAAACATACACAGAAGAGAGGAAAAATAAAAAGAGGGGGGCAGACCTCCATATAATTGATATCATCTATGACCTCCATATTTCAGATATCATCCTTCGTTTAAAGAAAGCATCCGTCGTTCCGTCCGTCATGAAGACCCTTGGACCGTGTCGTTTCCGTCTTGCTGATAAAGGTTGGAGCTTTGCAGGGAGAGCATTTTTTTTTTAAAGCGGCTGTATTGTCTGTGGCGTTCCCATGCCGGGCCTCCTGACCGGCCATCACGCTGCTGTCACCAGCACACCAGCTGTGTATTTGTACAGGGAAGAGGGCCAAACCCAACAAAGGTGTTGTCTCAACGGGAGCAGACCTGACAGGCTCCCACTGTTTAACAGACAAGCTGTTGGCATCAGCAGAAACTGCCCCTCAGAACTTGGTTAGTGATCCGTTTCTCCTTCATGTGTGCAGGTGGCCATCCTGATCCCCTTCAGAAACCGGCACGAGCATCTCCCCATCCTCTTCCAGCACCTGATCCCCATGCTGCAGAGGCAGCGGCTGCAGTTCGCCTTCTACGTCATCGAGCAGGTACGTTCCACAGAGAACGCTCCGGCGCTCAGCGGGGGGGACGGAGCGAGCCTGGGACTCAGCAGCCTTTCATCTTCTGTGACTCGTTCATCTCTCCGGTGCAGAATCAGCTGTCAGGTCTAAGCACCTAAAACATCAGACATATAAGGAAAGAAAGGCCATACAGTTACAATCTCCAAACCACTCTGCCAGTCTCAGCACTCTCCTCACCTTTTATTGATTGGGAACGCCCTGGTTACATAAACATGAGTCAGCGTAAGGGAAAGAGGTTGAGGCTGCTCACACCTTCTAATGTAGAGAATACTGTATGCTGATTGGTACAGATAACTGTCTGAGGGTCAGACAGGGTGCAGTCCCACTTCTCCTGGTGACATTTGACCGTTGCTTTCCTGTCTGATAAATAAGTTGTCTCATAACACACTCACATACATTACTAATTGCTAAAACGCTATCATTGATAATAAGGGGATGTGAGCATCAGCCACGCTCCCCTGCAGCGCCGTCGAAACTGCTGTTTCTGCTTTTCTGCAAGTCTCAGTCGAGACATACAAAAAACAAGGAACACAGTCAAAAGTTCAGAGTTATTGTTGAGACATGACAAGTGATAACTCAAACATACATAATTATTTATACCTATATACATAATTATTCCAACATCTGCACAGCCACCAGAATGCTGTTAAATCCTTGTTTTTGAAAGTTTTCTCTTTTTTTTGGGCTCTAGTGGGCCCCTTTTTGAAGTTGCAGACAGGAAGGGGGCAGAGAGAGAGAATGGGGATGACATGCAGCAAAGGTGCACAGGCTGGGATTCAAACCTGCAACCACTGCAGGAGGACTGTAGCCTCAGTACATGGGCCGCTTGCTTTTGTTTTTTATCAGTCTTTTTATAGTTTATATTATTATAACAGGACCATACAGTCAAACAGAGAAACAAGAAGAAGAAAAAAAACAAACAGAAAAATATCCCCCAAAAACTAGTAAAAAAATAAATAAAAATGAACATATATTGCCAGATTATCATCAGACACAGGGCCAATATAAATGAAAATGAATGAAAACCTTTACATGATATTATCAGCATCCATACCCTCCACAAGGTTCAGGAAAGGTTGCCAGATCCTCTACAATGTCTCAGTGGACCTGATCTTTTCCAGTTAGATGTCCCATGACTTCCCTGATCCAGTGGTAAGATGGTGGTGGATATGAGCCGCTTGCCCAACCCACTGCGCCACCGAGTGGCCCGAAAGTTCTTTTTTTTTAAGCTTCTGACAAAACTCAAAAATATCTCGACTGACTTTGTCGAAACTGAGGTGATTTTGAAAGCAATTAAAATAGCTACATGAAATGCTAACTATTGAAACGAGGACAAGCTCCAGGGTGATTGGTTGGGAGTAATACTCAGTGCTGTTGATTGAGAGCAACGCTGACCACAGACCCTGGGAGAAGTAACGACACGGTGGCTAATTACAGACCAATGACACATTTAAGATCATAAACGAATGTGTGTTTTCTTTTTGCTGCTAGAAACCTCTGTTCAATTCAATTTTATTTATATAGCGTCTATTACAACAGAAGTTGTCTCTAGCATCTTTCCAGAGACCAGAACATAACCCCCTAGCAATTATTACATAAACATAACGTAAACAATGGCAGGAAGAAACTCCTAGTGGGAGAAAAACCAAACAGTTGCAAGAAAAACTCCCGTTTAGGAGGGAAGAAACCTTGAGCAGGACCTGGACAGACGGGGGTGGTCGGGAAGGGGAGGGGAGGCAGGCAGGCCAGGATTTCAGCAGCATCTACCAGACATCCCCACAGACAGGTGGAAGCAGCAGTGGGATGATCAGAGGGGGGACTGCAAGTCAGCACGCAGCTCCTGAAGCTCCGGCCTGCAAACATACACAAAAGAGAAAAAAGGGGGAGGCAGACCAGCACAACAAACTACAAGAACGATGGACAAAAACGATAGCTATGAGATACTTATAATAAATAAAAAATGGAAGAGGAGAAGAGAAAAAGGAAAGAGGAGAATAGAAGAAGGGTGAGGGGCACCGCCCAGTGGACCTGTTGCGTGCTTTATGGCTCAACATCTCTTGTTAATGTGGCAAAGATCAAAATGCCCTCTTTATCCAGAAATATAATTTACTACTGATCCAATGAGTTGCTTGAAAAGTTTGAAAATGAGTCTTAAAGATGAAACTTGACATCCAAATAAAAGTACCGGTAGTTCTGGATTTAGAGATAAAACTATATGAAGGAGTGACGCAATGGCTCCTGACAGTGGTCCTGACGCTGTGCTGGTGCATGTGGGGGGACACCTGAACTCCTAAATCCAAAAGCCTGAGTAGGACACACTGCTCAGACATGGTACCTCGTGACTGACGGCTGGGACTCTCTCTTCCTGAACCCTAATCTGGCCTGAACTGGTGCATGACACGGTTTAATACTGCAGCGTTTCTTCCGGGGGGCTGAGATTCTGTATGTCCGGGTCTGGGTAGCGTACACTGAGCTGCTGCAGAGGCAGGGCAGGGGCAAGGGCAAGGCCAAGGCCAAGGCAAGGGCAAGGCAAGAGCAAGGCAAGGCCAAGGCAGGGCAAAGCAAGGGCAAGGCAAGGCCAAGGCAGGGCAAAGCAAGGGCAAGGCCAAGGCAGGGCAAAGCAAGGGCAAGGCAAGGCAAGGCCAAGGCAGGGCAAAGCAAGGGCAAGGCAAGGCCAAGGCAGGGCAAAGCAAGGGCAAAGCAAGGCCAAGGCAGGGCAAAGCAAGGGCAAGGCAAGGCCAAGGCTGGGCAAAGCAAGGGCAAGGCAAGGCCAAGGCAGGGCAAAGCCAGGGCAAGGCAGGGCAAAGCAAGAGCAAGGCAGGGCAAGACAAGGGCAAGGCAGGGCAAGGCAAGGCAGGTTGATTTGTTTAGAACATTTTAACAATAAAGTGCTTTACCGAGACATTAAAATAATAATAAAAAGCATTACAAAATCAAGTTTTGAGACTCCCTCTTAAAAGTACCAGTGAACATGGGAACTGATGAGAACCAGATCCAGATGACCTGAGGGGTCTGGAAGGTTCATACTGGATCCGTATTTTGGTCCTGGACCATTCAGACTCTGCTCGTAACGCTGCGTTACCGTGGCTCAGCTTGGCCCATTGAAGCGGCGGTGCCTCACTGATGGGTGTCTGTCTCCAGAGCGGGACGCAGCCCTTCAACAGAGCCATGCTGTTCAACGTGGGATTCATGGAGGCCATGAAGGACGTGGACTGGGACTGCCTGATCTTCCACGACGTGGACCACATCCCTGAGAACGACCGGAACTACTACGGCTGTGGTCACATGCCCCGCCACTTTGCTGCCAAGCTGGATAAGTACATGTACATGTAAGTGTGTCCCGGTAGATTCACTGTGGATGCCACGTCGTCCAGCAGCCACTTGATTTCCAGGCCTGCCGTCTCTGGTCTGAAGGTTCTCTCTGGTCTGAAGGTTCTCTCTGCTGCAGTCTTCCTTACAGTGAGTTCTTTGGTGGCGTGAGTGGACTGACGGTGGAGCAGTTCAGGAAGATCAATGGCTTTCCCAACGCCTTCTGGGGCTGGGGAGGAGAGGACGATGATTTATGGAACAGGTGAGACATCCTTCCACATCCCTCCACACCTCCACATCTATTCACACCTTCACATCCCTCCACACCCTCACATCTATTCACACCTTCACTCCCCTCCACACCTTCACTTCCCTTCACACCTTCACACACCGGGTCTGGTCGGGGGGTCTGGTCTGGGGGTCCGGTCTGGCTCCACAGCCCCCCCTGACTGACTGCTGTTTGTCCTCAGGGTTCACTACGCTGACATGAACATCACGCGGCCAGAGGGAGAGATCGGCAAGTACAAGTCCATCCCTCACCATCACAGAGGAGAGGTGCAGTTCCTCGGCAGGTGAGGACACTTTTCTCTCTAAAATAAAGAAGTTATTTATTAAAAAAAGTAGTTAATTGTTCCGGAGGGGTGTTGGTGCATAAAGGAGTGACATGAGGCCTGGGCCTGGGTATTGTTAAGAACCTCACGATTCGATTTGATATTGATTTAAATGCTTCGATAACCATTCAGTAAGAATTAGAAATACACAAATAGCTGTTGGCAGTTTTTCATTATTTTTATTTTCATGCCTATAACGTGGCATGTTACTTCACATAGAAATGAACTGAGCAATTAAACTTAGCAGCACCATAATGGCTCACTCGTGCATTTGGACTGTAGTACAAAAGTTAAAATAAAATGAAAAACACATGACAGTTCTGTGTCACATGATCGTGTATCGTGGTTCAAGTGTGTACCATCTTCTTAAAACCACTGTACGGTCGAAGGTCCTTACAAATGAAGACGCCACAGACTCCGTTATCTTGTGTGCGGACAGATCTTGGCGATAGTTTGCAGACAAAGGCTTTGTCCAGTTGCATCTGTTTTGGGTCCACAGTTTTAGCCGTAGGTTGTTGCATCCGCATGGTATCGGCTTGAGTGGTTCCGCAGGTTTGTCGTGTTGCTGTTATATTTTAGTTCTGCCTGGCACAACTTACACACCTCCCTACTTTTGTCCGTTTCTCATGTTCCTTCTTTAAATGGGAATTCAAAATGAGTAAAAACGTCTGATCTGAAAGATTTTCCGCCTTTTTATTGTTGTTTGGTCGCGTGCAGCCACCGTCCACAAAACGCCAATCATAAGAAAATGTTGCACACAGCGCCCCCACTGGCCAGTAGGTGAATCATTCAGAGCCTTTGCCTAATATATGCTGTATTAATATAGTATAGTAATTTATGGTATTGTAGTATATAAGGACTGGGATTCTATATGTATATGGCATAGTAATGATGGTATAATACTTATAATGCTCAGGCATATTGTTTATGATAAGGTGTGGGTGTGAGTGTGTGGATGGATGGCTGGATGGATGGATGGATGGATGGGTGGATGGCTGGATGGCTGGATGGATGGATGGATGGATAGATAGATAGATATAATTATATTATTTATAATGCTCAGGTATAATATTGTAATGAAGTGCTTTAATATTTTTATATTTGTAATAATAGGTATATTTTTTGATAAAGTAAAGCTTGCTGTTATATTTTTTTATTTTTATTTTTCTATGTTGTATTCGAGTAAAATTGAAATAGAAACAAGGGGTAGGACCTCATTAGTTTTTACTTTTTCCTACTCCCTTTCGGGAATGAAGGTTTACTTCTTTTTGATTTTGTTTAATGACAGTTTATTTGTATTCTTGTTTTCTGATGTTTTGTGTAAATTCTTGTTTTTATAATTATTTTATGCTCGAAATAAAAGATTTAAATTCAATTAAGTGATATTAAATAAGGGCGGGGAGAATTGCGATGCATGTATTTTTGTATATTTCCCCCCCCCTAACGAGCCTGTGTTGCAGGTATAAACTGCTGCGGTACTCTAAGGAGCGGCAGCACCTGGACGGCCTCAACAACCTGCGCTACACCCCCCACACCTCCCTCTGCTGCCTGTACAAGAACATCTCCGTGGACCTGTCTCCCGAGCTGGCCCCCATCTCAGACTACTGAGGGCCCCCTGGACCCCCACCGCCCCACAGCGGGGCCCCCGGGGAGCCCCGGGGCCCCACCAACCGAGGCACACGCTGGGAGGGAGGGAATCGCACCTGGAAACGCTGCCAAGAAATCTGACTGTGGCAAAAAAGAGAATCTGGATTTAAAAAAATGAAAAAGAAGAACAAGGAGTTAAGGAGTGTAC
Organism: Cololabis saira; assembly: GCF_033807715.1. NCBI lineage: Eukaryota > Metazoa > Chordata > Actinopteri > Beloniformes > Belonidae > Cololabis > Cololabis saira. The sequence goes on along the minus strand of NC_084599.1, from coordinate 3,789,391 downwards.
CAGTCCCTGGCAGTGAGCTGTCGGCGGTGTGTGTGTGTGTGCGTGTGTGTGTGTGTGTGTGTGGCTGGGTGTGTGCGTGCCTGACGTGTTGCTGCATGTCTCCGTTCATCCTAGCGTAACGACCAGCCGACTCCAGTCCTGGTTTCAGCAGCATCTCACTCCGATGTTTACTGCAAAGCCTTAACGTGGCAGAAGCTCAGCTCTGCTCACATCTGCACTGCTTCACTCCTGATCTGCCACCGTCACCCCAAGAGCCCCAAAAAATCACCCAAATCCTTTGACACATATCATTTCGTCGGGCCCCAGAAATCCTCCGGGAGGAAGGGCGGCCCACGGAGGTGACGCCTGGTCCCAGGCCTCATTTCTCCTTTGATTTTGTATTTATTGTCTCTGATTCAGGAAGTTTTGTTTTGCTGCACTTGCTGCTGAATCTGCAACAACTTGGATGTAAATATGAGCTTCTCCATGCGCCAACGCAGATCACACACATGTAAATACGAGCCTCAGTGGTGAGTCACAGTCCGGTTGGTTTGAATTGTATTTTGGCAGCTACCTTTGTTCTGAGAACTTAATCAGAGTGATGAGCTTCTTCCCCGAGCGGAGGATCTTCTAACCGTGTTTGGCTCAAAAACAGATTTGTCATTATTTTTATTGCATGCCTTAATTTATTAAGTTTACCGCATTTTTATTTCATTTGAAAGAGAACCAACTTCATCAGGTGGAGATGTGTATATTTTTACTTTTGCCTTCTGTTGTGCTTTTCTTTGTGTGTGTTTGTGAACAGAGTCGAGCTGCTTCTCGGTAGGGGGGTCGGGCATCTTTCCTACCTGATTTTGTTCCAGGAAAAAAAAAAAAAACAGTTGCCAGAGTGTCACGACACGCTGTAGTGCCACTTCAGTCTCCCACCGGTGGATGTTTCTGTCTCAGAGGTGTTTGCATCTTTTTTCTATGATTAAATAGCTTTTCAGTGGTGACCCATGGTGGAGCTTGTCGTTGTTGCTGTACCGCGGCCCCGGGGGGCCCCGGGGGGCCCCGGGGCTGGTCCGGGCCGCTGCCGCGGGCCTTCAGACGGGAGCCAGAATGAGAGAACACGTGTCTGCACCTTCACGGCCCGCAACGCCGCTGTTCTTGAATGGCATCTGCTGTGAAAACTTTAATTCTTTAAAGGTTTGAGCACTTGAGCGATGGATAGAGACCAGATGTTTGGCTGTCAGGGTTCTCCTCAGGGTCCAGGTTTTGAGTTTGACCACAAATTCTCTTGTTTCCTTCATTTCTGCACCGTTCTATCAGAACTTTGGCCGTGTTTGACCTGGAAGTCAGTCTGGTTTCCCAGCTGAAGCGCGTGTGTAATATCTGCAGCCTGGCGGTTAGAACCGGCCCCGGTCTTGGAGTCCCTGAAACGGCCGTTTCCATCGGTGCAGAACGTACCGAACCGGTGGCAGGGGGGGGGTGGGGGGGATGGGCTTTAACCGACGGCTCCTACAAGAGCAGCGTTTCTCTTAGTACGGGGCACAACCGCGGGGCCACCGCTTTGCTCCTTCAGCCCAAACGTATCCAAACGTATCCAAACGTATGCCATATTGGATGTTCAAGACTGTGCTGTAAACTAATACAAGTAAATGGACTTATTTTCATAAAGAGCCTTTCTACAAAGACATGTACGTTTTACGTCTCATTTATTCATTCACACACGCACTAATATACTTGGGAAACAGTTAGGCACCAAATATAATATATTTAATTTAATCAGATGGTAAAAATAAGAACTTTATTTATCCCACACAGGAGTAATTCATGTTATATCAGCTATAGAGAACAAGGTAGTGCCGAAAAACAATATATATCCCCCCTCACAAAAATAAGAAAAATAGAGAAACATATTTTCTCATCAACAAAACATGTTATTTTATTGTCTGAAAAATGGTTCAAATATGTTATTTTGTTACTTGAACATTTTAAAATATGTTTCTTTGTAGAAAGGCGCTTTATGAAAATAAGTCCATTTACTTGTATTAGTTTCCAGCACAGTCTTGAACATCCAATATGGCGGCGACGTTGACGTCCGGCTCAGTGCTGGATGCGGCGTCTACGTGTCTATGTCTATGGTATGACCGTTGTGGAGGAGGAGCAGGAGCCGCTGGCTGAACCCACCGTCAATCAATCATATTCAAAGAACCACAGCCCGGGAGTTAGATGGTTGGCACTGGTTCTCCCCCCCCAGAGCTGCTGCAGAGCTGCTGGTACCAGCCCGGGTCACCAGACAGAGCTGCTGGTACCAGCGGGACCAGGCTCACCAGGCTGTCCCGGAGAACCGGGAGCTTTGTTCCCCGGCTGGTGTTTCACGGGCCTGGGAAGTTCTGGCGCCGCAGGCGTCGGGCCAACGCTCCTCCACCTTCAGTGCATTCACATGGGAAGTTTGATTCTTCTTTAATTCAGAATTAAAATTAAATCTGATTTAAAATTAGTAAAAATTACCATGTAAACACCTAATTCTGAATGAAAATGGCCATTCCGAATTAAACTTAATTCCAAAGTAAGGGGCTGGTTTATTCAGATTTTTATTTTAATAATTCTGCGATTATGTTTACACTCATTCCTCTTTAAATTAATTCCGGTCTTTCTTTCTGCTCGTTCCCTCGCCCGTCTGTCTCCATGACGCTTATATTCCGCGCTGGGCTGGTTTTCCAAACAAAGTTTCAAGATGCAGCAGCAGTAAACGCTGGTCAAGAGCAGAGACCATTTATTTAATAAATAGAAATAATTAAAAGAACAGATGGAAACAGGAAACATCAAAATGGTGAGCTTTCCAAAGTTGTAACGGCTAAGTTAGTTTTTCTTCTGGTAGACATAACCTCCGGTAAACGTCTTTACGTAATACGTAAAGACGTTTACCGCCTTCCCAATCAGAACCTTCCCAACCCCCAGACCTGAAGAGGAATTGGAGAAAGACCATCAAACGTGTTTTCCATGGAAACCTCAATTCAGAATTACTATTTCCATGTAAACTCGAAGGAAAATAGTTTAATTCTGAATGATTTAATTCGGAATAATTAATTCCGAATTAAGATATAGATATCTTAAGCCCCAGATATACTTGCATATTTCTTGCGTTCACGTCCGTTCCCGTGCAGCACCAACTGCAACGTCGCTCGTGTAGTACGTGAGGAGAGCGCGTGGTACCGGCGGTGACCGATAGGGGGCAGTAAGCAGAGCAACAGTTGGAAAAGTGATTAAATATTTAGTAGCAGTGGTAGTAGAACGTGCACGTTGGCGCGTCAAATGAATGCAGGATACGCGTGGCGGCCATGATGCGTACGCGGTCTGAACTGCAAGTATATCTGGGTTCTTAATGTGCACCAAAGCATTTTTGTTATTGCTATTAAGGGTATTTTGACTTGGCAGGTATTTCTAAAAGATAATTGTGGTTGGAAGTGGCCAGAGAAGTGTTTTTGTTGTGTGCTCCCGCCGCTGATGCTGGACTCGTGACCACACAGATGCTGCTGCTCCTGCAGCTCCTGCAGCTACTGCAGCTGCTGCAGCTCCTGCAGCTCCTGCAGCTCCTGCAGCTCCTGCAGCTGCTGCAGCTGCTGCAGCTGCTGCAGCTACTGCAGCTCCTGCTGCAGCTCCTGCAGCTCCTGCTGCAGCTCCTGCTGCAGCTCCTGCTGCAGCTGCTGCAGCTCCTGCAGCTCCTGCAGCTCCTGCAGCTCCTGCAGCTCCTGCAGCTGCTGCAGCTGCTGCAGCTCCTGCAGCTGCTGCAGCTCCTGCATCTGGGCCCATCGCAGCCTCGCAGCTTTAACGCTTGGGATGTGGATCAGAGGAGCAGAGCGTCTGATCCTTCCATTCGCCGTCGGGATTCACCTGCACCCTGAACCCCAGAGCTGCGGGGTAGCCGGCCGTTAGGGCGGCGCTGTTACCCAGGTCGTCTCTCGCCCGTCACACAAGCACACGCCTTAGTTTCCTGCTACGAGACGGCAGGAACACCTGACTGGCGGGTCACGGCTCCTTGTGTTAGTTTGGGGGGGGATTCACCAGGATGGGTTGGGTCGTTTCAGGGATGGAACTGACCCGGATGGCTTAAGGGTTAAACTGGGAACCTGCTTCTGTCCTCGTTCCAGCGCTCGCCCAGTCTCACAACAACTCTTCTAAGTGTTTTACAAGCATCTGACGACATTCAGGTGGACAACTATATTCCACTTTGCAGTATTTGTGCCTCAATTTATTTTCTTTTTATTTATCTATTTATTTTAAATCTTAAGTGATGATAATAAAGGGGCCATATCATGCTTTATGGGCTTTCTCGTTTGTTTAGTGTTTTCTCCAGTGTGTTTTTTTTCTTCCAGTGGCGGTAAAATCTACGTCAGTACGGACGAGTATTAGGACCAGGCAGGAGAAAACTAAAAATAATATTTTATAGGAGGAAGATTTTATTTTCATTATACACTTCGAGAAAAAAGTCGAAATGTTGAGAAAAAAGTCGAAATGTCGAGATTAATGTTGAAGTACAATTTCAAGAAAAAAGTAGAAAGGTTGAGAAAAAAGTAAAAATTTCATGAATAAAGTTGAAATATTGAGAAAAAAATGCAACACTCATTTTTTTAATGAATTTTAATTTAATTTTTTATTTTTTTTTTACAGATTTGCCATTTGATTATAATTTTTTTGTTCACCCTTTCCTGTTAATGCTGTCAAAATCGCAACATTAATCTCGATATTTCGACTTTTTTCTCAGCTAGGAGTTTGTTTTTTTAATCTTTTTTTGAAAAACTTCATAGAACCTCTGAATAAATTGATCTTTTAAAAGTATCATATTTCATTTTTTTTAAATGTTTATTTTTATTTATTTATTTTTTATAGATTTGCAATTTGATTATAATTTTTTTTGTTCACCCTTTCCTGTAAATGCTATCAAAATCGCAACATTAATCTCAACATTTCGACTTTTTTCTCAACATTTCGACTTTTTTCTCGAAGTGCACAATAAAAAAAAATCTTCCCTTCTCAAATATTTTTTTCTCCTGCATGGCCCTAATACTCTTCCATAATGATCTGTAGAGTTCAAAAGTCCAAAAGTTGTTGCCAAAGGATTCCCCCTCTGCCACCACGAGAGCAGCTGAGCTGGTGCCGTGTTGTTTTGGAGCGGCTACCGGAGGTTCTGCAGGGCTGACGAAGACGTGGAGGAGCTGAGAGCTGAGCTGAGAGCTGAGCTGAGAGCTGAGCTGAGAGTCGCCGGCCTCCCCTGTCCTCCCAACACGGACCTCCAGAGGAAAATGCTGGCGTGAGCTTCCTGTTGACGGCGTTGCTGAGCAGCTCAACCCCGAGCTGCTGCCGGGCCAGACCGGGCCAGACTGGGCCAGGCCGGGCCGTTCAGCGCGAACATGGGAGATTTCAGCGCTTCTAGACAACTTCTGCTTTATTTATTTGACAGTAAAGCATGTACACACACTGATTTCATTTGATTTATTTGCAAATTTTTGAAAGAAGAATAGAAAAAAATACAATGGAATGCATTTAGAGAAATTAACAAGAAAACAACAAAAAGAAAATGTGCTGGAGAGGTCAGAAACCTGAGAGCATTATCGAGTGGCCTCCCCTCTATTATACACTTCAGACAGTAAAACAAGAAATACCTTAGAAAAAAAACACAAGATGATTAACTAATAGTTAAAATAGACATCATAAAAAATATAATAAAAGGAGCATAAACCAAAACAAAGAGCATCTGGATATATAGTGTATTACAGTGTGCCGTGTACTTGTATGTACATGTATCTACAGCAGACGTTGATGGTACTGGCTCAGCAGCTGTTTACATCTCAGCTCGGAGTTTGTTTGTTAATCTTTATTTGAAAAACTTCATAGATCCTCTGAATAAAGTGATCTTTTAAAAGTATCATATTTCATTTTTTTTTAATGTTTTGTAAATTTTACAGATTTGCCATTTGATTATAATTTTTTTGGTTCACCCTTTCCTGTAAATGCTATCAAATAAATGTGAGGGTGGGATGGGCCCAGTCTGAGCAGCGCGTGCAGTCTGGTGTTTGCGGCTGCTGACGTGCACGAGGAACGACCTGCAGGGCGTGCACGTGGTCAGCACGTCAGCTACGGTCGTGAGATTATATATATATATTTATATATATATATATATATATATATATATATATATATATAGGCCTTTACTGAATTAAATGGTTGCTAATCAATAATTCCACCAATTAGCCTGCCTGAGTTTCACCTGCCCTTATAACATTATGACCTTTAGTTTAAAATAATTCATATTTTAGATTGCAGGTCATCTTATACCCCGTCAAACACAATGACAACTAGTGAAACTTGATAACAAAAGAATCCATAGTGAAAAGGAAAATAATATTCAAATGATATTATTTCTTGTTGCTTGCCCCCGCTCCCGGAAAAAAAGTTCAGGCTCAGGATTTTTTGTAACTTTAAGCCCTGGGTCGCTGTTCGCTGCTGAGAAATGATCAGTTGTTCCAGGTAATTTGGTGCAAGTAAGGAGATGAAAGGAGGGAGAATATCACAGATGGCTAACGTTATAATAATCTGGAGTCTTGGTGGAACAAACATGGACAGAATCTCCACAAGGAAATAAGTAAGTTGCTGAAAAATAATGTTCCTAAGAAGAAAAAAGTTAGAGTTGCATGCTTTCCTAAGTGAAACTAAACCAACAGCACTGCCCTGGGACTTTCACCCAGAGGGAACACTATCGGTAACCAGACCGCACGGATAAACTTCACAAAGAAGTGGTTCAAAGTAAAAAGTTCTTGCTTTTAGTTTTCTTTCAGTGACGCAACATGCGATAGTTAACATTATCATAAAAAGACATTAACTGCATAGGAATACCCAGTGTCTAGGCTCCAGTGATTTAAAAATATCCCTAATTAAACAATCCTAAATACACTATGAAAGAAGGCAGGATGAACCTGGCAAAAATTCAAGGAAATATACAGAAGGTGTCGCCTTTTTAAGGTGGGATAAAACCAACATAGCAAATATAACATGCAATCCAAACATAAAAAGTAATACTACGCCACGTCTGCATGAATCAATAGATTTAAAACAATATCAAATAAATTAGAAGCCTCCTAAAAACACAAATCCAATCAAATCACTGGATAAAAACAGGCAGACACTCCGGCACACTGCAAAAACTCAAAATCTTACCAGGAATATTTGTCTTATTTCTAGTTAAAATGTCTCATTTTTAGTCAAAAAATCTCATTACACTTAAAACAAGAGTCATTACCAGAAAAATAACTTATTTGACAATTTTCACCTGTTTCAAGTAAATTTTCACTTGAAATAAGTAGAAAAATCTGCCAGTGGGACAAGATTTATCTTCTCATTACAAGCAAAAAAATCTTGTTCCACTCGCAGATTTTTCTACTTATTTTAAGTGAAAATCTACTTGAAACAGGTGAATATTTTTTCCAGTGATGAGTCTCCCCCAAAAAAAGAAAAGTGTATAAGAAATGTAATTAATTCAATTCAATTTTATTTATATAGCGTCTAATACAACAGATGTTGTCTCTAGACGCTTTCCAGAGACCCAGAACATAAACATAAACATAACCCCCCGAGCAATTATTACATAAACAATGGCAGGTAAAAACTCCCCTAGTGGGAGAAAAACCTTAAGCCAAACAGTGGCAAGAAAAACTCCCCTTTAGGAGGGAAGAAACCTGGAACAGGACCTGGATCGTAAGGGGGGGGGGGGGTCGTCAGCAGGCACACAGCAGACATCCATGTAGGCAGGTGGAAGCAGCAACGGGATGACCGGGGATGGGCGGGTGGGTGCGGGACCGCAGTCCAGAACGCAGCTCCCAAGGCTCCAGCCTGCAAACATGCACAAAAGAGAAAAAAGGGGGGCCGGCACCAGAAACTACAGGAACGATGGACAAAAATGATAGCTATGAGATATTTATAATAAATAAAAACGGAAATGGAGAAGAGAGGAAGGGAGAAGAAGGGTGAGAGGCACCACCCAGCGGATCATGTCGGTGCCCCCTGCAGCATAAGCCTATAGCAGCATATCTACCACCAAGCTATATTTGAGACTAACTATTATAGTTTTGTTCCATAGCTGCAACTATGACTACTGACTCTAACACACTAGAATTTACACTACCTAGAGATTTACCAACACCAGCTAGAGGTTTACTAAACACTAACTATAGGCTTTACTAAACAGAAATGTTTTAAGTTTAGTTTTAAAGGTGGAGGTGGTGTCAGCCTCCTTAACCTAGATTGGAAGTTGGTTCCATAGTAATGGTGCCTGATAGCAGAACGCCCGCCCTCCAAATCTACATTTGGATACTCTAGGAACTACGAGTAAACCTGCACTCTGAGAACGGAGAGCTCTGCCAGGAACATAAGGCACTATCAAATCTTGTAAATACTGCGGAGCTAAGCCGATTTGGGCTTTATATGCAAGTAATACAATTTTAAATTGGATTCTGAATTTTACAGGTAGCCAATGGAGCGACGCTAACACTGGAGAGACATGGTCTCTCCTGCTGATTCCTGTCAGCACTCGTGCTGCTGCATTCTGGATCAGCTGGAGCCTATTCAGCAAATTACTTGGACATCCTGCTAACAACACATTACAGTAATCTAGTCTAGAAGATACAAACGCATGAACTAGTTTTTCTGCTATTTTACAAACCTGATTAACATATGGTTTAAACGACAAATCCTGATAGAAAACAACACCAAGGTTTCTCACAGTTGCACTGGAAGCCATCGCAACACCATCTAATCCCTTCCTAAGATGCTCTGGACCAAAAATGATAACCTCTGTTTTATCTGAATTTAGAAGCAAGAAATTTCTGGACATCCAGTCCTTGATGTCCCTAAGACATGCCTGAAGTTTAACTAACGGTTCTGTCTCATCCGGCTTCATAGACAAATAGAGCTGCGTATCATCAGCATAACAATGAAAGTGTATGCCGTGATTCTGGATTATACTTCCCAACGGCTGCATGTATAAACTAAACAAGATTGGCCCTAGCACTGAACCCTGCGGAACACCATAACAGACCCTTGACTGTTCTGAAGAAACCTCATGTACATGAACAAACTGGAACCTGTCAGATAGATATGATTTAAACCAACGTAGAGCTGTCCCTTTAATCCCAATAACATGCTCTAACCTGTGCAGTAAAATGCCATGATCAACAGTGTCAAATGGCGCTTTTGCATTAGTACCGCCTTAACTCGGTTCTACCCGTTTTGCGCTTTTGCACTAGGGGCTGAGGCGGGTAGAGCCGCTCCAAGCCGATACTATTTCTGTAACCATTCTGGTGAGGTTCTAATCAGGGCTGAGCAGGGACTATTTCTGACGTCACCACCCTCCGCGCCACTGATTGGTCGGGGGGCGGGCCCGTCATCACCCTCCACGCCTCTGATTGGTCGGGGGGCGGGGACGTCACCACCCTCCACGCCTCTGATTGGTCGGGGGGCGGGGCCGTCAAACGTTTGAATCAGGAAGCGGGAGTCAGCGCGAGAGCGACCCGCGGCTCGCAGCGATTTTATTATTAAGCGCAAAACGTCTGTTTGATGATCCAACTCTGAGGTGCAGATGTTCATAAACCTGGTGGCTGTCGAGAGAATTAAAAAAGGGATGTAGACGGGCTGTTTTTTTCTCAGCCGCTCGCGGCTCCAGCTGATTTCTGATCAGCGCCGACATGAACAAAGCGGTTGCGCAATCGAGTACGTCACAGCAGCTTCACCCCACCCCCCACTTCTCCCCTGGCTGTGGAAAAACACACAGGGGGACAAACGGGAAGAGCCGCGACGAGCCGAGCCGGGCTAAGGCGGTACTAATGCAAAAGCGCCAAAAAGGAGCACTGAGGTCCAGTAGAACCAGTATGGACACTAATCCCTTATCTGAGGCCATAAGGAGGTCATTCGTGACTGGAACCAGTGCTGTCTCTGTGCTATGATGCATTCTGAACCCTGACTGAAGGACTTCAAACAGATCTTTTCTATACAAATAGTCACATAACTGGCTTGTACCAAATGTGCATTGGTTTTAATTTTTACAAGGTTATTTTGGTTAACGCCTCTATAACGCCGCACCTAATGAACTTTTGGAGGGCGGGGAACTGCAACCACTTCTATTTTGCTAGGCACCTGGTTAGAGTCGCCAATTACATAATGCAATCCTACAGTTTTATTGGCCGGCGTTGGTCCTCGGGAAGCAGCAGAGAAGTGTGTTAGACTGCAGCTCTGCATCCTGGCCTGGACCCTGCATTGTCAGGGGGAGTGTCTAATAATATTGGCCAATTATGACATTGCTTACCTATTAATAATTATGACCAAAGCTTTTAGAGTAGATGGACTTTTATATGAAAATGAACAGGTGGGTACAATGAAAATACACAGACAGGCTATTTATGTTAAATCAATATTTAGGCTACTTAAACTTAGGGTGCTTTCAGACCTGTGGCCCGTTTGTTTTGTTCCAATTCAGGGTCTAAATCGATACAGTTGTGGCGTTTGTGTTCACAAGGCAACCGTCTGTAGCGGTTCAAAGCTGTTAACTAATGCCATGAGAACCAACTGTTGGTCAGAAATGAAGGCGGAAGGAGTTTCCTCTTCCGTACCCCGGGAAAAACAACAACTATGGAGCAGGGAGTGTGGCTAGTTGGTTTCTGTGTGGATTCTGTTCTCACTGCAAACGAACCGCTCCAGGTCTGGAATGGAAGCGAGCCGAGACCACCTCTCCTAGGAGATCTCAGCTCGCTTGTTTTGTCCCGCATCCCAGCGCGATTTCTGTTTTCAAATGTACCAAACCAACCGATCTTTAGGGGGAAACACTCCCTGTTTCAGAACAACTGCTCCAAACGTGACAGGTGTGAAAGCACCCTAAATCTACAATAAAATCACCCAACTTAAGATTTCACTATACAAATACATAGGGCATCACAGAGGGAGAGAGAACTCGGTACAAGCTCTTCCATCCATCCATTTTCTATACCCGCTTTATCCTCTGCAGGGTCACGGGGGTCTGCTGGAGCCTATCCCAGCTCATTACAGGCCATACTCACACTCACACCTACGGGCAATTTAGAATCATCAATTAACCTAGCATGCATGTTTTTGGACTGTGGGAGGAAACCAGAGTAACTGGAGGAAACCCACGTAAGCACGGGGAGAACATGCAAACTCCACACAGAAAGACCCCCGGTGCTAACCACTAGGTACAAGCTCTTGTAAAGAAAATTAAAAAGAAGAGAAAAAGAAGAACAACCCAACAAACACAGCTTGGGCTGCTGCCCTTTGAAAAGGCCTGTTTTGTTGTTTCTCTGTGAGCTCAGTTAGTCATTGTGGTGAAGTGGTGCTGCCTCAGCTGAAAACAGGGACAGCAGCATGTGGTGGTGACTGTCTACGCCAAACTGTGGGCTGCTGACATGCTCCCCGAGCTAAAACACACCCTCCACACTGCAAAAACTCCAAATCTTAACAAGAATATTTGTCTTATTTCTAGTTAAAATGTCTCATTTTAGTAAAGAAAATCTCATTACACTTAAAACAAGACTCATCACTGGAAAAAATCTTGTCCCAGTACAGACACTTCATTTCTTCAGGGGTTTTTTTTGTGCTTTTTTTTTTAAGTATTGCACGTTGCATGTCCTCAGAGCAGAGATTGTAATTACGTCTCTGCTTTCAGGTATTTTCCCCAGTCGCTAAAAACAGCCTTCATTAAGCCACCTTTAAAGATTGAGCAATCTATCTAGACATGTCACTTATGAACATCTGTCGGCCCGTTTCAAAGTAAAATCGTAGAAAAAGCACTTTTTCAACAGTTGTATAACGTCCTGACACTAGATGACTGTTTTCATGTCTTCCAGCCAGGTTTCCAGCCACATCGCAGCACCCAGACAGCTCTAGTAAAGGTCCAAGGCAAGGCAAGTTTATTTCTGTTGCACAATTCAACAACAAGGTGATTCAAAGTGCTTTACAAAGACATTAAAACATAAATAAAATGCAAACAGACGTGGAGTGGGTGGAGAATCAGGTTCACACTTTAGCCCCCAGGTGGCTCTGGATATTGGGAGCACCCCAAGTCCAAGGTGGTACAGGCGGAAGTGACATCAGGAAGAAACAGAGCTCACCCCGCTACGAGAGAAACGTTACGATGGCCCGCCTCCACCACCATGATATTCGGGTGAATATGGTTATAGACCTTCCCATCAGGACAGTATGCCCAAAGTTCGGTAATGGTTTGAGGTTATACGAAGCAGCCCACCGCTGCGTTCTGGCAATCATACATTTATGGCGCTTTTCCACCAGCACCTACTCGGCTCTACTCAACGGTCCTGGTTTCTTTTCCACTACAATCATCACCTGGAGCAGAAGTAGGAGGTTGGAGAAGCTGCTGTGACGTATTTGATTATGTGATCTAAACTAAGAAGACAACAACACTAAAGATGTAGAACCTGGAGGAGATGATATATGTGCTGCTGGATCTGTGGCTTGTGTTCAATATCAAGTTAAAAAATGAGAGAGAGAGAAACTTCAAGCGGCAACGCTTTTTTTTGTTAGTTTGTCTCGGTGCTGCTGAAAAGTCAGCTGTTTAACTGAGTAATCAGGCTGCTGTCAGAGTCGTAAACCCAGTTTATTTCTGATTTTGTGTCTGAACATATCAGTTAGCCTCAAACTCCCACTAGGGGAGTTTTTACCTGCCATTGTTTCTGTTATGTTTAAGTAATTATTGCTCGGGGGTTCATGTTCTGGGGTCCGTTTCACAAAGCAGGTTTAGTGAGAACTCTGAGTCTGTTAACCCTGAAATGAGGGAAACTCTGAGTTTTCCGTTTCACAAAGGGAGGTAACTCAAACCAGAGAAAGAGAGGTAACTCTAGCCTGTTTCACAAAGAGAGGTAATTAAGCTCTCGGTCAGTTACCATAGTAACAGACTCTCTGAACCTAACCTGGTCAGTTACCGTAGTAACAGACGCTCTGAATCTAACCTGGTCAGTTACCGTAGTAACAGACGCTCTGAACCTAACCTGGTCAGTTACCGTAGTAACAGACGCTCTGAATCTAACCTGGTCAGTTACCGTAGTAACAGACTCTCTGAATCTAACCTGGTCAGTTACCGTAGTAACAGACTCTCTGAACCTAACCTGGTCAGTTACCGTAGTAACAGACGCTCTGAATCTAACCTGGTCAGTTACCGTAGTAACAGACTCTCTGAACCTAACCTGGTCAGTTACCGTAGTAACAGACGCTCTGAATCTAACCTGGTCAGTTACCGTAGTAACAGACTCTCTGAATCTAACCTGGTCAGTTACCGTAGTAACAGACTCTCTGAACCTAACCTGGTCAGTTACCGTAGTAACAGACGCTCTGAATCTAACCTGGTCAGTTACCGTAGTAACAGACTCTCTGAACCTAACCTGGTCAGTTACCGTAGTAACAGACGCTCTGAACCTAACCTGGTCGGGACCAGGTTTATATCGTGAAACCTGGAGTTTCTCTGCGTCTCCGCCTCTTTCAGAGACACACGCACATTTCATTTCCTCATTCATTCAGTCAGAAGGCGAGTTTTGGCGAAGTTCTGCCGTCTGTCATTAAAAACAGAGTCAGTATATATATTAGAAGTCCATTGTCACGAACATGGCATGTCCTTTTGATGAAGACACAATTGATGAAGGTGCAGCATTAATGCGCAGAGAATTAAATATTCGTCGGGAGATGGTTATCAGACCACGTTATACATGTACATTATACATAGTCTCATTACAGGCAAAGAAATATATGTTAATCCTTTATTTGTTATAATTTTGATGATTGAATTGTTTAACGATTTCATAATATATTCTAATTTTTTGAGATTTTTTATTTGGGGTTTTCATAAACTGTGAGCCATAATCATCAAAATTATAACAAATAAAGGCTTGAAATATCTCACTTTGCATGTAGTGGGAAATAATATTTGTTTCAACTTAAGTTGAATTTACTACGAATGAAGTTTTGCAACATATTCACATTTTCCGACCTCCACCTGTATATTATTACATGAATAAATAAGAGCATAATACAGGGGTCTCCAACTCCGGTCCTGGATCCACCTATCCAGCATGTTTTAGGTGTCTCCCTGCATGAACACACCTGATTCTAATCAATGGTCGTCATTAACTTGTCATCAAGGTCCGGGCAGTTCTGTTGCTGACACAGCTCCTTGTATCATGGTGTGCTGAAGCAGGAAAGATCTAAAACATGCTGGATAGGTGCTCTCCAGGACCGGAGTTGGAGACCCCTGGCATAATATGTGTCTGTATTGGTTCAATACGGAACGCAACTTTTAATTCTCAATTACGGAACAATTCCGTATTTCAAGGGACGGGTGACCTGTCCAAGCTATCAAGGAGTTCCACAGGATTGCAGGTGAATGATGTAGAGATCTGTTAAATTAATTTTATATTATTCTGTGCTGCGGTGTTACTCTTTTTTCGAAAAACATGTTCAAATTCACCGTATGCGCGCATTAAAATCACTAATTCCATTCGGGTGAAAAAGGACACGGCGTGAAGTATGTGGATCTTCAGATGCAAACTAATGTTTCCTCAAAGGAATTTTGTAAATTGAAATGATAAATAAAGTTTAAAATAAAAAAAATAAAAAGTCTTTTGTTGTGCTGGTTGCCATGGTGAATCCTTGTATCAGCGCTCTACTGATGATGGCTTTTTATTTCCCTAACGCACGAGCTTAACTCCAGGTGAAACTACTTAGAGTTGAGTAAATTACCTCATATCCGCTGTTCTGGAACCGAAAATTCAGAGTTTCCGATCTCAGAGTAGATCAACTAAGAGTTCAGGATTACACTCAGAGTTTGTTGAACCTGCTTTGTGAAACGGACCCCAGAGGGGTATTCCAGGAAGCAGGTTTAGTGAAAATCCTGAGTTTGTTAAGCCTGAGATGAGGGAAATCCAGAGTTTTCAGTTCCAGAAAGCGAGTTAACTCAAACTCTGAGTCAGTTACTACGGCAACTGAGCCTGTGAACCTAACCTGCTCGCTAGCAGGTTTACTTCAATAAAGCCTGAGTTTCTCTCCGTCTCCTCCCTCAGTGGCGTCAATTCAGCCAATGGGGCAAGCAGCAGAGAGCAGAAAAAGCGTATCTAACAAACGCAACGTATTTTATTCACTATGTCAGTGCAACAATATCACAGGGACATCCGAGTTTAACTTCAAACAGTTAAAGTCCAAATGCAAAAAGGAGAGGGAGGGGGCAGAAGAGAGAAAGAGAGGGAGAGAGTAAAAAAAAAAAGTCAAATATTTCCCTTAAACAGATTTATAAGAGGGTAGGGTGATTTGATATCTTACCTTAAAATGAACTTGCATAATTAATCCATCAGTGGCTACAGCCTTGTTAATATCTTCTGCTGCTGGGGCCACATTGGACTCATCACTTGCCTTCTTTCTTTTTTTCTTTTTTTTAAATTGCGTGGTTGTCTGCTTCCTTTTCATTTTTGTAAGGTAGTAACACTGCAGAGCTAAAAACCAGATTGATAGCGACCGACCACCGGGGGGGGGGTATAAGTGTTATAATACCTAGTGAAATCCATCATGTTGTTCTGATATGCATTTGTAGTTATTTTATATGTATTAAGTAATAGAATAAATCAATACAAATAGACACAGAGTAATTCCATAAATGCATAAAAAAAATAAAAAAAAACATTTTCCCCTGAAGCCGAGTGTGATCTAATATAAAATGAAAACAAATGAAATTGAACCTCAAATTATGAATGAAAAAATGATGAAGAAAACTACATTTTGTCCTCCATCTTCCCACAAATGTCAATTAACTTAGATAACTGGTCATCCCTCTTCCTTTCCCTCTCCTCCTCCTTTTCATCCAGCTCCCTCAGCATCTCTTTTTGTCTTTAGTGTTGAAGAAAGTCCAAAACTTAATTTGTCCTTTTTTTTGGTTTTCTTCCCTCCGATTGAATGAATGAATGAGTGAATGAAAAACTTTATTTCGAACATGCTAAAAAAAAAGAAAAGAGAAATATATATATATATATATATATATATATATATATATATATATATATATATATATAAAAGCAAAACTGCTCAGATGGTAATAAAGGCACTGCCCTGATGGGATGAGGTGCAGCTTGGATTCTCTGTGGTGCTTGGATTCTCTTGCGTGCTTGCTGATTGGGTAACGTACTGCGTCACGCATCGCGTCACTTCCTGGTGTTGCGGTCCGTTGCTGCTGCACGGCGTGCAGGCACAGATCTCTCCCGACTTTTTTGTCTTAAACTTAGACTGTTTTCTGGTAAAATAGCACTATATCTGGTACATTACTGTCTTTATTTCAACACTCGCTCATTTTCTCTTCCGTAACTTTCACTGTCACCAATCACCAATACATTTTCTGTCCGTTAGCCTCCGTTAGCATCTTAGCATGGGCTCTCCGTCTCCCACCGTTTCACCTCTTTGCTGCTCAGTGTGTGAAATGTTTAGTTATTCCTCTGCCTCCTTTAGTGAAGACGGTAAGTGCTTAAAATGTAGTTTATTTACAGGGCTGGAGGCGAGGCTCAGTCAGTTAGAGGTCCGGTTCTGCCAATTTGACCATAGTCCGATAGCCACCTCAGCTAACCAGGCTAAGCTAGCGGCGGACCGGCCCATAGCAGCTGAGGGTAGCCGCTCCCCTGCAGCTCCCAAGCAGCCGGCCAGTCAGGACCGGTGGGTGACGGTTCGGGGGAAGCGTAGTAAAGGGCTCACGGAACACCACCACCCGCTTCATGTGTCTAACCGATTTTCCCCACTCAGCGACACACCCGTTGAGAAGCCGACCCTGTTGATTGGCGACTCCATAGTCAGACATGTGAAGCCGACTCCAGAGACCATAGTTAGGTGTATCCCGGGGGCCAGAGCGGGCAACATAGAAGCAAATTTGAAGCTACTGGCAAAGGGTAATCGTAAATATGGTAAAGTTATCATCCATGTCGGAGCTAACGACTCCCGTCTTCGCCAGTCGGAAGTAACCAGAATGAATATTGTCTCGGTGTGTAACTTCGCTAAAACCATGTCGGACTCCGTAGGTTTCTCTGGCCCCCTCCCCAATTTGACCAGCGATGACATGTTTAGTCGCATGCTCTCGCTCCGTCGCTGGTTGTATCGGTGGTGTTCAGAAAACGACGTGGCCTTTATTGACAATTGGGAAACGTTCTGGGGAAAGCCCGGTCTGATTAGAAGAGACGGCATTCATCCCACCCGGGATGGTGCTGCTCTTGTCTCTAGTAATTTGGCCTGTTTCATTAGACCCTCTCCCTGACATCGCAGGATCCAGGCCAGGATGCAGAGCTGTAGTTTAACACACTTCTCTGCTGCTTCTCGAGGACCAACGCCTGCCAACAAAACTATAAGATTACATGATGTAACTGGTAACTCTAACCAGGTGCCTAGCAAAATAGAAGTAGTTGCAGTTCCCCGCCCTCCACTAGTTCACCAGGTGCGGCGTTATAGAGGCGTTAACCAAAATAATCTTGTAAAAATTAAAACCAATGCACATTTGGTACCAATAAGAGACCGAAAAATTAGATGCGGACTACTAAATATAAGATCATTAAGCTCCAAGTCTCTGTTAGTAAACGATATAATTACAGAGAGCAGGAGTGATATTTTCTGCTTAACAGAAACATGGTTACAGGATGAAGAGTATGTTAGTTTGAATGAATCAACTCCGCCCGGCTACTTTAATCATCACATTCCTAGAAACACGGGCCGGGGCGGAGGAGTCGCAGCAATTTATAACTCCAGTCTCCAAACAAAAATTGAACCTAAGTGCAATCATAATACGTTTGAAAGCCTCACGCTTAGTCTGAAATTTCCGAGCTGGAAATCAGAGAAGCCAGTTGTGTTAGTCGTAGTGTATCGGCCCCCTGCTGGCGCTTATCTAGAGTTTTTGTCTGAATTTTCAGATTTCCTTTCTGGATTATTGATCAGTACAGATAAATTCATCATAGTGGGTGATTTTAATATTCATATGGATGTTGAAAGCGATAATCTTAAATTAGCTTTCAATTCTCTTCTAGAATCAATGGGTATCTCACAAAAAGTGGACGGGCCGACGCATTGTTTTGGTCATACTCTCGATCTCGTTCTCACCTATGGTGTTGAAACTGATGATCTGTTGGTGTCACCTGTTAACTCCCTTTTATCCGACCATTATTTAATAACGTTGGAATTGAATGTTGTTGATGTTGAAGTGCAGGGCAGGAGGTATTATTTTAGCAGATGTTTGTCTGATGAAGCTATTGCTAAATTTAAGGAGACCATTGCTCGTCTTGCGACAGTGGAAAATAGTGAAGCCTCTACTGAAGCAATAGAGGCCAGTGACCTGGGTTCTACCTCTGATGTTGATTTTCTTGTTAGTAACACTGCTGATCTGTTGCACTCAGCTTTAGATGAAGTTGCTCCTTTGAAAAGGAGGGTTTCTAGCCACAGGAGCTTAACTCCCTGGTACAATTCAGATATTCGCATGTTGAAACAAAACGTGCGTAAAATGGAAAGGAAGTGGTACTCTTGTAGGTCTGTAGACTCTTATCGTGAATGGAAAGATATTCTAATAGTATATAAAAAAGCCATTCGCAAAGCAAGAACAGCTTATTATTCAACGTTGATAGAGGATAACAAAAGTAACCCACGTTTTCTGTTCAGCACTGTAGCCAGGCTGACAAAGAGTCACAGCTCTGTGGAGCCGTGTATTCCTGCAGCTCTCAGTAGTGAGGACTTTATGAGCTTCTTTAACAGTAAAATCACGAGAATTAGAGAAGAAATCAACCAGCCGGTTGTAGGCGTTTCTTCAGCTTTAGCGACTTCCCTAGGCTCTGACTTGTCTCTAGACTGCTTTGATCCTATAAACCTCCCTGAGCTGACCTCACTCGTTAATAGAGCTAAGTCTACCACATGTATGTTAGACCCATCCCGACTCGACTATTCAAAAATGTTTTTTCTCTTAGTGGTGTGACAATACTGGACCAAATCAACCTATCCCTAAGCTTAGGATATGTACCACAGGTTTTCAAAGTGGCAGTAATTAAACCTTTACTTAAAAAACCTTCCCTTGACCCAGACACCTTAGCTAATTATAGGCCAATTTCTAACCTTCCATTTGTATCTAAAATTCTGGAAAAGGCAGTTTCAAGCCAGTTATGTGACTATTTGTATAGAAATGATCTGTTTGAAGTCTTTCAGTCAGGGTTCAGAATGCATCATAGCACAGAGACAGCACTGGTTCGAGTTACGAATGACCTTCTTATGGCCTCAGATAAGGGATTAGTGTCCATATTGGTTTTACTGGACCTCAGTGCTGCTTTTGACACTGTTGATCATGGCATTTTACTGCACAGGTTAGAGCATGTTGTTGGGATTAAAGGGACAGCTCTACGTTGGTTTAAATCATATCTATCTGACAGGTTCCAGTTTGTTCATGTACATGAGGTTTCTTCAGAACAGTCGAGGGTCTGTTATGGTGTTCCGCAGGGTTCAGTGCTAGGGCCAGTCTTGTTCAGTTTATACATGCAGCCGTTGGGAAGTATAATCCAGAATCACGGCATACACTTTCATTGTTATGCTGATGATACGCAGCTCTACTTGTCTATGAAGCCGGATGAAACAGAACCGTTGGTTAAACTTCAGGCATGTCTTAGGGACATCAAGGACTGGATGTCCAGAAATTTCTTGCTTCTAAATTCAGATAAAACAGAGGTTATCATTCTTGGTCCAGAGCATCTTAGGAAGGGATTAGATGGTGTTGCGATGGCTTCCAGTGCAACTGTGAGAAACCTTGGTGTTGTTTTCGATCAGGATTTGTCGTTTAAACCATATGTTAATCAGGTTTGTAAAATAGCGTTTTTCCATCTCCGTAATATTGCAAAAATTAGGAAAATCCTCTCGCAGAGGGATGCAGAGAAACTAGTTCATGCGTTTGTATCTTCTAGACTGGATTACTGTAATGTGTTGTTAGCAGGATGTCCAAGTAATTTGCTGAATAGGCTCCAGCTGATCCAGAATGCAGCAGCACGAGTACTGACAGGAATTAGCAGGAGAGACCACGTCTCTCCAGTGTTAGCGTCGCTCCATTGGCTACCTGTAAAATTCAGAATTCAATTTAAAATTTTATTACTTGCATATAAAGCCCAAAACGGCTTAGCTCCGCAGTATTTACAAGATTTGATAGTGCCTTATGTTCCTGGCCGAGCTCTCCGCTCCCAGGGTGCAGGTTTACTCGTAGTTCCTAGAGTATCTAAATGTAGATTTGGAGGGCGGGCGTTCTGCTATCAGGCACCATTACTTTGGAACCAACTTCCAATCTGGGTTAAGGAGGCTGACACCACCTCCACCTTTAAAACTAAACTTAAAACCTTTCTGTTTAGTAAAGCTTATAGTTAGTGTTTAGTAAACCTCTAGCTGGTGTTGGTAAATCTCTAGGTAGTGTAAACTTTAGTGTGTTAGAGTCAGTAGTCATAGTCGCAGCTATAGAACAAAACTATAATAGTTAGTCTCAAATATAGCCTCGCGGTAGATATGCTGCTATAGGCTTATGCTGCAGGGGGGCACCGACATGATCCGCTGGGCGGTGCCTCTCACCCTTCTTCTCCTCTCCTTTTCCCTGCCTCTCTTCTCCATTACCATTTTTATTTATTATAAATATCTCATAGCTATCATTTTTGTCCATTGTTCCTGTAGTTTCTTGTGCCGGCCCCCCTTTTTTCTCTTTTGTGTATGTTTGCAGGCCGGAGCCTCAGGAGCTGCGTTCTGGCCTGTGTTCCCGGCCCTCCCCCCCCTCTGGTCATCCCATTGCTTCTTCCACCTGCCTACGTGGATGTCTGCTGTTGCTGCTTCCGCCTGCCTGCACCCCCCCCCTCCCCCTCTGGTCGTCCCGCTGCTGCTTCCACATGACTGTTGTGTGCTGCTGACGCCCCCCCCCCTGGTCATCCCACTGCTGCTTCCACATGACTGTTGTGTGCTGCTGACGCCCCCCCCCCCCCCCCCCACCTCTGGTCATCCCGCTGCTGCTTCCACCTGCCTGCTGTGTGCTGTCGACGTCCCTGACTCCCCCAGTCTGGCCTTCGGCAGGAGGGTCCCCCCTTATGAGCCTGGTCCTGCTCAAGGTTTCTTCCCTCCTAAAGGGGAGTTTTTCCTTGCCACTGTTTGGCTTAAGGCTTTTCTCCCACTAAGGGAGTTTTTACCTGCCATTGTTTATATAATAATTGCTCGGGGGTTTATGTTTATGTTTATGTTTATGTTCATGTTCTGGATCTCTGGAAAGCGTCTAGAGACAACATCTGTTGTATTAGACGCTATATAAATAAAATTGAATTGAATTGAATATATATATATATATATATATATATATATATATATATATATATATATATATATATATATATATATATATATATATATATATACTTAAACCAAAGAACAATAGTTAAATAATATGTTTGTTGGTCGCTCCTTGTTTGTAAAGGAAATAATAGGGCCGTTGAAAAATCATCACGGGACAACAGTTTCTGAATTTAAATCACCAGTGGGATATGTATTTATATTTACAGGTGAACTTTCTTCTCGCAGTCGCACATGGTTCCTTTTCCTCCGCCCCGTGTTTTGTTTACATTCTCCCTGGTAACCTCCTTTCATGTCACAACGCAATGAACTGTGGGTAATTCCCTTTCCCAGAGTGTGCTGGGATGCTGACTTGCGGGAAGGGGGCAGTAAGGGCTCAAAATGGCTGCCGGGAGCCCTCGCGCATTTGACCACTTGAGGAATGGGACAGCCCTAAGCCCTTACGCAAGGTGCGGGAGCGCGCACGTAAGTCTGCAAGTCTGTGAGGGTGCGGATTGGGATTCAGCCATTGACTGCAGAAACTTTCCCCCATGCCATTTCTATCCTCGTGTTTCGTGTTTTTTTTCTGAAATATGCTCTCATACTCGCCATACGCACGTATTAACACTTCTAACTCCAGTGGCGTGAAGTATGTGGATCTTCAGATGCAAACTAATGTTTCCTCAAAGGGATTTTGTAAATTGAAATGTTAAATAAAGTTTAAAAAGGAAAAAGTATGTGGCTCTTTTGTTGTCGCCGGTTGCCATGGTGAATCCTTGTTTCAGGGCTCTACTGATGATGGCTTTTTAACTCGAGCTTAACAAACTCAGAGTTGATTGAACTAACTCAAATCCGCTGTTCTGGAACCGAAAACTCCGACTTTCCTATCTCAGGTTAAGTCAACTCAGAGTTCAGGTTTAAACTCGGAATTTGTTGAACCTGCTTCCTGGAATACCCCTCTGGTCCTCAGGTAGCCCTGTCCTGCATGTTTTATGTTTCCCTGCTCCAAACACACCTGATTCAAATGATCAACCTCATCAAGATCTGAAGTGGCCTGATAACAAGCTGATAATTTGAATGAGGTGTGTTGGAGCAGGCAAACATCTACATCATGCAGGACAGTGGCCCCTGAGGGCCAAAAGGAAAAACTAGTAGATAGACACAAACATTAGTACACTAGATGAAGAACATACCTTTATACTTGTTAATGAACCTACCCTCTAGGAAGGACTGATCCTCTCCCAGATTAATGAAATCTACTGCTAATTGCTCAGGAGCACTTTTCCTGCATCTCCGCTTCTCAGTCATCTCTTCTGTAGTAATGACAAAGCATTAATATACAATCTAAAATAAGCTGTAATAATTAGGACAGCTCGAGTTTGGCATTCATGTTAAGTTTAACTATATTTCAAGGTCAGATATCCCTTTCCTTTAAACTCTTCAGTAAAAATAAGACTGCGTTTATGTTAAAACAGTGGATAACTGGCACGTAAAAGCTGATTTATAGTTCCGCGTTACACGGTGCGCGTCGACGCGCACCCTACGCCGTAGGCTACGCCGAACCCTGCGGTGCTACAGCCAGAGGTGGACAGAGTACTCGACCCCAGTACTTGAGTAAGAGTACAAATACTACTGGTAAAAATTTACTCCGTTACAAGTAAAAGTAGCTCAGTCAAAATATTACTCGAGTAAGAGTAGAAAAGTACTTGCTTTTAAAAGGTACTTAAGTATCCAAAAGTAAATGCTTTTAAATTTACTTTAAGTAAAAGTAAGAGTAAGAGTAAATTTCTTATTTTCCACATCAGTAAATTACTATATTTTTTCTAAATTAATTTAAGGATCTTTTAACTCTTGTTTCTGAGAATTAACTCTTTGAAACCAGCTGCACTGTTGTGCTGCTTTTAGAACCACAATGTTATATAAAACCTGCAGAAACACCAAAAACAAATCAAATGAATGGGATCATAAGAGGACAGCAGATGATGCAGAGTTTATTAACAATCATGAACTGAAACCAAATGAACCTGCACCATCCAACTAAGTCTGGATCCCCCTCAAAGACCACTGCTTTACAAAAAAAGCAGGCGTAGCCGTTGTTGCGGCTATGTCTTGACTTGTTGCGGCTCTGTCTTGACAAACGCAGGCTACTTTGGCGGTATCGTTTTGAGGAGGCTTGACGTAATTCCGCTTTACGTACATCCCAGTGGAGAGCGTGCACTGTGATAGGTCTCCTCCTTTGACAAAAACAGCTTGTGTCCAATAGGATTTTAGGGGAGAAGAAAAAAGAGCAGATATGAAAGTAACGAGTACTTTTCAGCCTTCCTAGAAATTTACTCGAGTAAAAGTAAAAATATTTGTCTTGGAAATGTATTCAAGTAAGAGTAATAAGTACCAAAGAAATCTAATACTCAAGTAAAGTACAAATCCTCTGGATATGTACTTAAGTACAGTACTCAAGTAAATTTACTCCGTTACTGTCCACCACTGGCTACAGCCTCCCGTACATTCATAATAACATATAATAATGAATTATAATACCCTGTTCGGTTACAGGGATTATAGTAAAATAAGGTTTTACATTTCAGGCCCGATTCCAAGCCCACGTAATTTAAAAGCCACGTTTCACATGCACCTTAACGAGCCAATTTGACCAAAAAGATGATCCGTTACGGTCGATGTTTAAGGTCTTCAGCACGGTAGAAGAGAAGGAAAACAGAAAGCAAGACGTGTAAAAGCAGCAAATCTACAATAAAATAACTTAAAACCCAGTAAATAAGCTTCAAACATTTATTAAAACCTACCTCTCAAAGTGCGTCTTCACAAGTGCAGGAATCATCTCGTCGAGAGCAGACGCTTTCGGCTGCAGCCAATCACTGAGCAGAACCCGCCAGATTGATTTCGGAAGCAGCCAATCACTGAGCAAAACGGCCCAAGAAGCCCTCAGCCAATGAATGGTGGAAATTTTGTGTATCATGTGTCAATCAATGTGTATAGTTACACAAGTGCGCCAAAAAAACCTGTGTGTATGACTTTGTGTATCACACACAAAAAAGTCAGATTTACGCATTGTGGGGACATGTCTCGAAAAAGCGGGAGCAGGTAAATTGCGGCTTCCTGGATGCTGCTAAATAGTTTGAATTATGGGGACACGGGGGGTGTCCTCATAATGCTCTGGTGTCCTTCCTATGTGAGTGCCCAGTCCGATAAAATGACCCCATAAACCGCAAAACCAACGCACGCACACACACACACACACACACACACACACACACACACACACACACACACACACACACACACACACACACACACACACACACACACACACACACACACACACACACACACACACACACACACACACACACACACAATTATGTTTTTGGCTGGTTTAAAACAAAATGCATTCCAATATAAGAATAATAGCCCCTAAAACACTCAACCTAATGTCACATGGACATTTTCAAGCCAAGACTCAAACTGTGGAGGTGTTGACCCACCAAATATTTTGAAGCAAAATATGAAATAGACTGTCATTACAATGTAAAAGACAGGTTTATTATTAACACTTAACACTATAAACTACTATTTTAACACTATAAACACAGGTCAATACAGTATATTCCTGTTTTCAGTTTTCAAACCTACTGAAGATCAAATAAAATAATATATATAAAATATAAAATAAAAAATAATATATATTTAGTGAGATTGAAACATCTTTACAGACAACATCAACTTCTTTCTACATGCAAATTATATAGTCAAGATAAAGTACTGTAAATATATGACCTAGCCCCCTGCTGTGACCCACTTATAGGTCAGGAACCCACAGTTTGGAAATGCTGCATTAGAAGGTCAGCTTGCTGCGCATCAAAGCACTGGATTCTGCAACCTTATCAATAATTCCATCGCTGTCAAGTCCCATGAGTATTTCCTTCTCTGTTGACATCAACAGAAATGCCTCTAGGCGGTCCTGGCTCATGGAGGTCCGAAGTCTGTTCTTCACAAATTTCAGTGTGGAGAAGTTCCTCTCACAGGCCACCTGTGTTACAGACAAGGTCAGCAAGAACTTGTATCCTAGACCAATGACATGGTAGGCATCTGTGAGCAAGTTGAAATGAGACAGGATGTGGTAGCAGCATATGGGACAGTTCTTACAAAAGGAGCAGTGACTGTTCTCCAACTCCAGGCCCTGCTCAGGATCCTCAGTGTGTACACCATCTTCTGATAGTTCAGTGACTGTTCTGACTTTATAGCCAGATAAAGATGCCATCTTCAGTGTCTGCCACTGATTAGCAAGGCTAGTCAGTTCTGCCTGCAAGGTTGGAATTGTGGGATGCTCATCAAATTTGGCCAGGCATTTGCTAAGCTCTCCCAGAGCTGTTTTTGGGAGACCTTTATCCCTGATTTCAGGAAAGTTTCTTGGGTCCATGCAGGCAAATCTGAGCAGAGCACTGCACTAGCTGCATAACGGCAGTGGATGCTGTCTGTAATGGTGTCGAGGATTACATTATGCACTTTGATGCTGTAGTTCCTCTCAACATCCAAAACAGGTTCATCTTGTGCCTGTTCACCTGGCATGGTTTTCTTTTTCCGTGTGCGTTTGTCTGGGAGGGTAGTCTGGACTTAGTCATAGTCATCTTGCTCCTGGAGAGTGCTGTTTGCCCACTGCACAAACACATCTGCTGCTTCCCTGACACCATCGCAGTCCCTGGAACACTTTCTCAGGCTGTCTTCTGTTCCCGTTTTTAAGCGCTAGGCAGTTAGTATATCCATGCCACTGGTCTGAAGATATTTGGAGACAGGGGATGTTGCTTCAAATATCCTGAGGAATATCTGTGCTGTGAGTATGGTTTCATACCTCACAAGTGACTCCACATATCCTCTGGCCTTGACCCGTACAGTAGGCTTCATCGTGTCATCTTCTTCAATCTTTTTTATTGTGATCACCAGGTCAATGAAAAGTGCATGTTCAGGCTTGAGCCAAAAACTTTGCTCAAGGCTTGATCTTTCGCCAACCAACGAGTTTCACCTATTGGAGCAAGCCGCCTGTTTCTCCAGTCTTCACTGACTTTCTCCCACAGGTGCATGCGTTTGTATGACTCCCGGATGAAAACTGCTACATCATTTAATAATGAGAACAGTGATGCACTTTCCACAACAACTCCTGTAGTGTCTGTCAACACAAGGTTAAGCACATGTGCATAACACCATATGTGGACTTGCTTGGGAGACTCTCCAGTAAGCAATGCAGAAAATCCCCTGTACTGCCCTTGCATGTTAGCAGCTCCATCAGTTGAGTTACCAACACAGTTTTTTATTTCAATGCCTACTTTATCGAGGGTTTTTCTCACTGTCTCTACAAAGTATGCCCCAGTCGATGCCTCACAATCAATGACAGCTAGTAGCCTCTCATGGATAACATCAGTGACGTATCTCAAAGCTATAGCACACTGGTCTTTGGATGTAAGGTCTTGGGTTGTATCCAGTTGGACTGAAAACATCTTTGCCTCCCTTACCTCATCAGCAATAGTGTGCTGGATTAGATGACTGATAATATCAATTACTTTGTTCACTGTTTGCTTTGAGAGCCGAGTTACAAGGGACCCCCTTCCTTTACCCCCTCCAGTCTCATGTGCCATCTTGCTCTGCTTAATGCAGTCATTGACATGCTCTTGTAAGCAAACATCATATCTGCTCAGCAGCAATACCATCTCTAAAAAATTTCCATGGTCCAAGGTCATGTTTTCCAGGCTGTAAGCAGCTTCATGTTTATCCCCTCTGTAGCTGAGGCCACGCTTCCCAAGCACTTTCACTATATTGACCACCCGTTCCATGACTTGCCTTTTTTTCCTCACTTGCTCGCGGTGTACTGACATCTGCTTTTCACTCACTAGGCTACAGATGTCAGCCTTGTTAGCTCTCAGGAAATACACCTCTGCACTCTCTCTGTGCAACTTGCTTTTTTCATGTTCCTCAATTCGTTGGTGGACATGCTTCCATGCCTGCATCCCTAATAAGGGACAGCCTTATTACACATGGCAGTTGGATATGGGGAGCACCTCAACAGAAAGTGTTTCTGGAGACAAAAAAAGAACTGGGGTCAGAGACAGTGTTAGCCCAGTACAGTCCGAAACATGAAACTATGGGCCAAATCCACAAAGAATAGATTGCGCCTGCAAATAGCGCTGTGAATTGCGCCGCATTTGTGCCCGCAATTTGCCCCGCTTTAAGGTCCTATTCAGAAAAGATTTTGCTCTAATGATATGCCGGCGCAAACACGCCCATAAAGTTTTGCAGCTGAGTGCAATTTGCGCCTGTGATCGCAATCAGCCAGGTGGCAAATTATATAAATGTTGCCTTTGCGTCAAGAACACAGGGGACACGAGAATGGCAGAGAGAAAGCGAAAAATGAAATTCACAGACCACGAGTTAAATGTCCTGACCAACGAGGTGCAGAGGCATTCCTCCAAACTTCAGACAAGAAATTCAACTCCGACATAGAGAAACCATATCTGGGAATCAATATCCCAGTCTGTCAGTGCTGTTGGCTTTTACAAACGCACACCTTCAGACTGCAAAAGAAGGTGGCATGATCTGAAAAGGAGGACTAAAGAAAAAATATCATTCAACAACTCACAAGCATCTGCAACTGGCGGAGGTCCACCACAGGAGCAACAGTTAACCGACACCGAAGAAATAGTGCAGCAAACCCTCCAGCCTGAACAAGTTCTTGGCCTGGAGGGAATTGACACAGGCAACCTTCGAGAATCTGAAGGTGTGTATAGGCTATAGGCCACTATGTTCCCAAAAATGCATTTTTCTGTATGCAACATATGTCATATGTTAAACTGGGATTATTTTGTTTAAAAATATAACATATTTAATTGTGCCACCCCTTTTTAGATCAGCCGATGCCTGGCCCTTCCTGTACCAACACAGTGGTCACCCAAACTCAGGAGGACACCCCCCCATCCCACCTCACACCATCCACCTCGGTGCCCAGACAAAATCTGGTCGACAGTCCACCCCCCTCAGTGCCTGTCAATTATGAGGACATCGACAAACACCTCTGTGCTGAACAACAAAAACAAACTTCTGCACAGGAACAATATGCCTCAACCCTAAAGGGAGTCAAATTTGAATTGAGAAGCTTGCGACGTGTACTTGAGCCAGTAGCCAGTAGCTCACGTCAGCTGGTCGGTGCTCTGGCAGGCCTGACCCAAAACATCTCGGGTTTGAGAGCACAAATGCAGGCCAGCCACAATGAAATGATGGGGTCCATGGGTCGGATAGCTGCTGCGCTTGAGGCCAATGCGTCGGTTACGAGGGGTGAGCCTGAGCCAGAGGTCATGTCAGGAGGGGCCTGCCAGAGTGCTGCGTCCGTCCAAACAACACGGTGGCAATTAAGAGACAGTAAAAATAGAAAAAATAAGAGTGTCATGAGGTTACTAAATAATTTGTTTATTCGTTTATATAATTACCTTATTTGTCATTCACTTTGTGTTCTCGTTTTCATTCTCAATAAAAGAGTTTGAGCGGAGCTGTCCTAGTCCTGAATTTTATGTGCTGATTTATAACCTATATAAGTTAGAGCGGAGCCATCCATGGTCCTGACTCTGAAGGCCGAAATACAGCCCACTACGACCTTATAATGTGGCTAGTGAATTGCTATTTTCATTGTGTGAAGTTCAATTGGATTGATTGTTTGTTTGTGTTGGCCTTACTGCTGAATTCGCTTTTTTTTGTGAAACACTGCGGTTAGTGGACGACCCGCTTAACTGCTGAGCCACAGCCGCCCCGAAGCTACTAACAGACTTTATTTAACAGACAATTCCACCTTGCTTAAGTCAAACCAGGTGAAATTGTTGCAGAGACGAGATCGTTTGCAACTGAAAGAATAGCATATCACTGGAAATGTTAAGAAATGGAAAGCAGCAGTTTTCTCAAGGCACTTTTCAAATAGAGCAGGTGTAAACCATTCTCTTTAATTTACAGAGACCCACCACTTCCCAAACATAACGTTGAAATACGGAATACAGCATTTTACTGGAAATAACGTTGAATGATAGTTTGTCTGACATGCCTGCCCTCTTCTGCTTGCACATCAGGCAGTGGGGCAGGTGGCTCCTCTTCATCAGGGTCAGAGTCATGCTCATCCTCGCGCTCCACAAGATGCAGACTGGCTCTCATGGCTACGTTGTGGAGGATGCAGCACACAACCATGATCTGGCATACCTTGGGGGGACTGTACAGCATAGCCCCACCGCTACGATCCGGGCATCTGAACCGGCTTTTCAGGATGCCAAAGGTGCGCTCAATCACACAACGTGTCCTGATGTGTGCCTGGTTGTAGGCCGCTTCCCCGTCAGTTGATGGACTGCGCACTGGAGTCATTATCCACGCTTGCGGCTGGTAGCCGCTGTCACCTATTATACAAAAGCAAATATTTTTCCCACATTTGCAATCAATATTAAAAGACAAATGTTTTCTATAAACAAACATTCTTACCCAGTAACCAGCAGTTGTCATCCATGTTCTGCACCATTCTGTGGACACTGCTGTTTCTAAAGATGTAGCTGTCATGCACTGACCCAGGGAATTTGGCAACCACATTCGTTATGACGCTATTTGCGTTGCACACTACCTGGACGTTGATAGAATGAGCGTGTTTTCTATTTCTAAACACATTCTCGTTGTCCCCTGGTGGTACTAGAGAGATGTGCGTACAGTCAATAGCCGCCACAACATTCGGGAAGCCGGCAACATTAAAGAATGTTTGTTTTGTCTAGGCAATGTCCTGTCGGTTTTGGGGGAATGTAATGAATCTCCCCACTCTTTGAATAATAGCTGGTACGACATCCCACATGGCCCTGCTGACAGATGATTGTGAGAGGCCAGAGACTCCTGCGATGGGTGTCTGGAAGGACCCAGACGCAAGAACCTGAAGTGTGGACATCGGTTTCACAATGCCAGGTACGGCATGACATCTTTGGGTGGCAGGCTCAATGTCATCCTTGATATCATCGAGTAGAGTAAGGATTGTATGACTTGGCAACCTCTATCTGCGAATGATGTCGCTCTCACTTAATGCAAAAAGTGATATTCTCATTCGAAATATCCACCCTCGAGCACGCCTGGCATGACGATGCCTTCTCCTGGCTACAATCACTGCTGCCATGATCACTGGGCACCGGGCGTGGCAGCCCTTATATACACGCTTCACTTACCACCAGCCGAGTGCAATTTTCCCTTGTCTGAGTAAGTGAGCGGAGCTGTTTCCAGTGTTCTCCATATTTCAGCAAACAGATTGGTCCATAATGAAAACTGCAGAGAGAACAACAGCCTCAACTTTCACGTATTTGTACTTCTCTAGTATTTCACATGTATGACATAAGCTAATGAAATGTCAAATGTTAAGAGGCTGTGCGCATTTACGCACCAGGCACAGCACCGGTAACTTCATTAACCCGGGTCGGGATCAGATCAGGACCTGACGGTAATTCATGTTCTGTGTTTTGCTACACACACCTACAGGTCAGCTGTTAAACACACACATTCTAGATTTATATGTTTATATGGTGGAATTGTTTGTAATAAAGC
Organism: Cololabis saira; assembly: GCF_033807715.1. Lineage (NCBI taxonomy): Eukaryota > Metazoa > Chordata > Actinopteri > Beloniformes > Belonidae > Cololabis > Cololabis saira. The sequence goes on along the minus strand of NC_084599.1, from coordinate 3,758,419 downwards.
AGCCCCTTACTGTATGGATGAATCCTGAACTCCGTCCTGTTATTTTTATTTTTAAATCCGAGATAAGTCCACAACCTCACTTGATCTGACTGTCTACAGTCATGTCTGACTATAGATTTCACCCTTAATATCATTCAGTATCACACAGGCTTGAATGATATTGAAGAGAGAGAGAAACAGAGACAGACGGGGAGTGAGGAGTTTGCGCGCAGTTAATACACGCTTCGAAAAGACGGTATTTGCTCCACTATTTTTGCGTGTGGCAAATAGCGCTGGCCTTTGTGAATTAGACGGTTTTTGCAATGAGGCTTATTTGCATAGAAAGGGGGCCATTTTGCGCCGAATGTATGAATATAACCTAATTTACATGCATGCAAATGGCACAGGCGCACCATGACACTATTTGCTTGGCAGTTTGTGGTGCAATTCGCCCTTTGCGGGTGCTTTGTGAATTAGACGCTCTCTTTTTGTCTCATTTGCACCGGTTTAGCGGCCGCAAAAGCCGCGCAATCCTTTTGTGGATTTGGCCCTATGAAACAATATATCATGATAATACCAGGAGTAATTATTATAGTTAGAATTGGTAATTTATGTATTGCAATGAGGGGTGAGGTCAGACCGGGGCGTCAGGGAAGCGAGCAGGAGGCCCCCACCAGCAGGAGGCCCCCACCAGCAGGAGGCCCCCCCCACCAGCAGGAGGCCCCCCCCACCAGCAGGAGTCCCCACCAGCAGGAGGCCCCCACCAGCAGGAGGCCTCCACCAGACTCCAGTTGCCCGACCGGGAGCCCCAGCAAGAGGCAGGTAGGACGGCAGTGAAAGGAAAGCCCCCGTCCCTTTTTGATTTTAAGTATTTTTTTAATTTTGATATATATACATTTTTTACATTTTTTTTCCCCCCTATTCCCCTTCCCCCGCTTCCCCTCCTGATTAATTTTGTTTAATTCTATCAGATGTGATTTAGAGTCAGGAGGGATCGCATCTTGGACCGCAACCCGAAAACACATAACAGAGGTTGCCATTCCGAAGCTGTACACAGAGGTGAAGACAGAGGTTTTGGCATTGTTGAAGTTGTCAGAGAGAGTGGCTCTCACGTGTGATGGTTGGACTTCTAGAGCGACTGACCCATACGTAACTATCACTTCTCATTTAATTTCTAACGAGTGGGAATTTGTTTCACACATTCTACAGACCCGAGCCCTGCACGGAAGCCACACAGGGAGCAACATAGCGAACTTGTTGACAGAGGCAATACATGAATGGGGTTTAACCGATAAAGTACCAGCAATTGTCACAGACATGTTGCATGTTGGCTGCTTTGCCCACGTACTCAATTTGGCTTCACAGGCTGCTCTAAAAAAACCAGCTGTCACATGGCTTCTCGGCAGAGTGAGGGGCATCTCCACTTTTTTTCACCGGAGCACGGTAGCCTGTCATGCACTCAAGAAAAAGCAGCAGTTGCTGGACCTCCCACAGCATAAATGAATGACTGATGTACCGACACATTGGAACAGCGCTTTAGATATATTAGAGAGATTTTTGGAGCAGCAGCCAGCTGTCTCCGCTGCACTTCTTGCCCCTGAAGTAACCAAGCAAGGAGAGGATGGGTCAGATGCATTTTGCAAACCGAGCTGTAGATGTACGTCCAAACGAGTGGGAAAACGGCGCCAGAATGGAAAAACGTTTTTGCCAAGCAAATTGCAACGAATATGCGCACTGCTCTGCGCCCTGTCTGCGCCCACTCGCTGCCAACTCTGCGCCCACCTGCGCCGACTCTGCGCCAACTAAATGGAAATGAAACTAAATGGATCTTACTTCATTAGCATCAGACCAGGCAAAAAAGCCGGAGATCTGACTATCCAACTTACGGGCACTTCAGTTTAGCAGTGAAGGCAAGGTCTATTTCAAGCTGTTCTTCTCGGAAGACTCTGCGTGGGATGCACTGCCACAGAGGGTACAGGTGCCACATGAGCCAATAACATGGATAAGAATGTTTCCTTGTGCTCTGCAAATCAGGGGGAGAAAGTTCCAGGACCTCCAGTCAGTGACATGCCTGTCATGCCTGTGAGTGCGCTATGAGTGTCACCCCTTCCACGACAATTTGCCACATTAATAGGCATCAGTCAAGAACCCAACAAAAAAGAGCTGAAGGTAGAAGTTAGCTTGTTATTTATGCTCTATTGTTGAATTGTATTGTTGGTGACTGTTTAAAGTTGCCTTAGGGAGCTTTCTGACCTGTGGCCCGTTTGTATTGTTCCGATTCAGGGGCTAAATCGATACAGTTGTTTCGTTTTTCGTTTGTGGCGTTTGTGTTCACAAGGCAACCGTCTGTAGCAGTTCATAGCTGTTAACAAATGCCATGTGTGAACCAACTGTTGGTCAGAAATGAACGCGGAAGGAGTTTCCTCTTCCGTACAACAACTATGGAGCATCGTAAGCGAGTGTGGCTAGTTTGTTTCTGTGTGTTTCTGTGTGGATTCTGTTCTCACTGCAAACGAACCGCTCCAGGTCTGGAATGGAATCGAGCCGAGACCACCTCTCCTAGGAGATCTTGGCTCGCTTGTTTTGTTCCGCATCCGAGCGTGATTGCTGTGTTCACATATACCAAACGAACCGATCTTTAGGGGGAAACACTCCCTGTTTTGGAACAACTGCTCCAAACGGGACAGGTGTGAAAGCACCCTTAGTCACAAAAGCACGTTCAAAAATGTCACTCATTCCACTCTTATGTTACATAATTGACAGACATTGTTATTAGCGTGTCAATAGTCATCAATTGTCATGGCTTTTTTGAATGAAACATTACTTGGTTTTTTGTGTTTTCTGAAAAGCTTGAAAAAATTGATTTCGGCTTAAGAGGGTGACGATATGGAGGATTAAAGGACTGATGTCTCAGCAGGACTTAGAAAAACTTGTCCAGCTTTTATCTTCAGTAGATCTTCAGACGACTGTAACGCTGGTCTCACAGGTCTCCCAAAATAAATCCATCAAACAGCTGCAGTTAGTCCAGAACGCTGCTGCCCCAGTCCTCACTAAGACCAAGAGAGTGGACCATATAACTCCAGTTTATAGAGCTTTACACTGGCATTGTGATGGTCACAAGATATATTTTGAAATCCTGCTGTTGGTTTATAAATCTCTGAATGGTCAAGGGCAGGTATCCTTAATTCCAGTCCTCGAGGGCCAATGTACATGTGTTAGATGTTTCCTGGTCCAGTTAAAAACAGACAGAAAAATAAACTCCTTACTATCTACCTTAAGGGTAGTTCATATCACACGCTCAACTACCAGCTCCGCCTCCTCGTGTTACTATAGTTTCTCCCGCCTTCCACACCTGCTCCACATCTGCAATCAGCCCTGGGCTTCTACTTAAAGAGCATATTGCAGGTTGGAGACCCCTGTGAATCAATGTGTAGGAAAATAATGTAGGAACGGAATTTTCATTGAAATACGCATAAATATATACTACAGTGACCTCCGGAGTTGTTTTTGTGAGAGTATTTTACTTCCGCATCTGAAAAAGCTGAACCGGAAGTGACATAGCACCAGGGAGTGCGGTGAATTTCAACAATAGGAAAAATAATGGATCTTAATGTTAGTTGTGACACTGAAGAGGTTGTGAATGTGTATTCACACCAATATGACGGACCACAGCCTTATAATTACGAACCCGTTAGGGCCCCCACGTTCTTTTGACAGCTGAAACTCGCTACGGCGTAGGTTACGCGGCGACGCACCGAACGCTGCGTGCACCGCGTAACCTATGCCGTAGGCTACGCCGTCGATTTTACGCGGAACCATAAATCAGCCTTTATTCACCGCAGCACCCACCCGTGCGCTCCTGAAAGAAACTCTGAAAATAACTCAGAAAATAACTCCTAAAAGATGGGTGAGTACTTGTCTCTGTCTATGTTTGTACTTTCTAAACAGAAAACAAGCTTATTATCTTCTCTTTTTTCTGATTAAATGCATCCGAAATAGCTGGGTATTTTTAAAACCGAATATTTCCCCCCCTTCGTTTATAAAATAATTTGTATCCACATTACATCGTTGTTAAAAAAAAAAACCTTTGGCGGGGTGGCACCATTCCCAGGTGCCATTTCTTATGTTGTCAGTATGAATGGGGGGGATGTTGGACCGTTTCCCCCTCCGTCTGGGGGCTCCGGCGGCGCCCGTGGAGGTACGGTGGGGCCCTGGCCCGGTCGGAGGGCCGGCCCCCGTCTGCTGGATGGCCGGTGGGGGAACGTGGGTGTCTTACCAGGGCCGGCTCTGCTGGTCCTGCCTCCTGGCTTCGGCCTCTGCTCCCCATCTTTCCCCCCCTACACGATTCATACGCACATAGGCGAAGGCGCGGGGGGTCCGGGTCGTGGGGGGCATTGTCCCGCGTGGCCCGGCACTCCCTGTCTCACGGTTTTAACAGCAATGTAGACACTGCACATTCAACACTTAATAAATACATTTGACAAGGACACGTAGTTCGGGAGGGGGGGGGGGGGTCGGTGTCAAATCGATATTTGGCCCTCCCCCTCCCTGTTTTTATGGTATTAATCACATGCACTCAACACCAGGGTTAGGAGGGGGTCCCACATCACCCACGTTCCCTCACCGGCCTGGGATGGGCGGGTCGTGATGCCCGGGCCTGGCAGGGCTCGCCGTGCAGCCTGGGGTGCCTTCTGGCGGTGCTGGACCCCCCCGGGGAGGGGGAAACGGTACGTGATTGTGTGTCTGTGTCGGTGAGAATGCGGTATGGAAGGGTCCTGCCATGGAGGATTTGAGCCTCCATTGGCAGGACAACAAAACTTAATAATTTATCAATATTATATTATACAAAGATGGTTATTATTATTAGTATTATTATTATTATTAGTATTATTATGTATAGTTTATCTTATTATTAGTATAGGTATCGGATAGGTGAATGGATGAATGAATGGGATGCCTGGGTCTGGGGCCCTCCGTTGTCGGGCCTGCACGGGTGTCGGCCTGTTGGGGGGTTCCCTCTCTCCGGGCCCGTCTCCGTTCCCCCCCGCTGCCTCCGTGGCGGGGCGCCCCTCTGGTCTTGCCCCCCACTTTTGTGGGGGCGGGTGCACCTGCCCGTGTCTCTCCGGGCAGGCTGGCCCTCTGCCGGGTGGGGGTCGTTGGCCTGGAGGGTGAGGGCCTCCTGGCCACGTGTCCGGCCCGGACCGGGTGGCCGGGGATTGCCTGGGTCGCGGTCCGCCGCCGCGGGATCTCTGGCTGCTTCTTCCCGCGCCGTGGGGGCCCCGCTCGCAGGCGGTGGGTTGCCTCCCTCCTACTTCTCCCCTCTGTGGGGTTGCTGGTGGCCTGGGTTCCGGGTTTTTCCTTGTCGGCCTCTGGTCTCGCGGGTGGCGGGGTTGCTCCCCCCCCTCCCCCACTATAGATACACTTCAGGTAGAGCTTTGTTTGGTATATCACACACACACACACACACACACACACACACACACACACACACACACACACACACACACGCACACCACACACATAGCCACAAAGACATGTACACACACACACACACACACACACACACACACACACACACACACACACACACACACACACACACACACGATCATATACATACACGCATACACACACATAGACATACACACTGGCTTGTTCACCTGCATGCTTGCTCTGTAGTTTTTGGGGTTAGGTAGCGGTAGCGGTAGCTTAGCTCAGACTGCGATCAGATCTCAAGATTTGGGTCGATTGCTGTTCGTGTTTTGGTCGGCTCCGTGCCGGTTTCGTGTTTTGTTTGAGGTTTTTTTTTGTTGCAGATTTCCAGTGCTTGACGTGTGTCTCCATGTGTTCCTGCTTCCTGGATTGGCAGTGGATGTCGTCACCCCCCCCCCCCCCACCCACCCCCCCAAAAAAAGAATAAAAAAAAAATCACTGGGCTTGTATGTGTATATTTATGTATGTGTATGCATATGTATGCGTATGTATATGTATATACCGTATTTTCTGGACTATAAGCCGCTACTTTTTTCATAGGTTTTGAACCATGCGGCTTATACAAAGGTGCGGCTATTCTGTGGATTTTTCTTCCACCGCTCGGGGCGCTCTAACCGGAATTAGAATCAAAACTAAGACAAAATAAATGCAAAGAAGAATACGCTACTTCTTCTTTAGCAGATAGAAGTAGGTAGAAGCAGATTTCAAACAGATAAATAGATAGATAAATACTGGTTATTTTTTCTTGGTTCTATCCCGTTTTAAAGCAAAGTTAAAAGACACTGTTAGGAAAGGATCTATTTAGGTACAAACATGTACATCATTTACAGTTCAAATCCTTCTGTACATGTAGTAAATATCTAATCTAACAACATAAATATCTGCGGCTTGTATACTTTTTTTTTTTTTTTTTTAAATGGAGCGTATGCGGCTTATATGCAGGTGCGGCTTATATAACTTTTTTTAATTATTTTTAAAAAGATAGAGCGGATGCGGCTTATATGTAGGCGCGGCTTATAGTCCAGAAAATACGGTATATTAAATATAGTATATATGCCTTTGGTTTCTACCGTCATGGTATCAATCATTAATATGTGTGCAGACAAGGTAAAAAAAAAAAAAAAAAAACCTTCCACACATAACCGAAGATATGCGTTTTCGACCACATTCATAAGCATTCCAAATCTGTAGATCATCTGTTCTTCCGGCCTTCGGGCCAGCCTCCGCGGCGCAGCTACCCCGGGACCAGCGTCTCCTTCTCGGTAACGAGCCCGAGTCCCCCCGTGTCCCGCAACGGGGCTGCCGCGTTAAATCGACGCAGCCCTACGCTGTAGGGTACGGTGTAAGGCTGCGCGTCGCCGCGTACCCTACGGCGTAGGCTCTGTGTCTGTGTAACGCAGTAAACGGTGGTCAAGAGCAGAGACCATTTATTTAAAAAATAACTTGGAGAACAGATGGTGGATCATCTGTAGTTCTGTAGTAAACAAAGGTTGCACGTTAGACGTCAGAATCAGAGCAGATTTGTTGTTGTTTTGGAGCATAATGTCACGTTCGAAAACGCAAAACTCCGGTTGTCTCTGTCTACACGCATCTACATAAACGGAGTTTTCAAAAATCTTCACTTTGCCCGGAGTTTTTTTAAACATTCGTTTATTTGCGTTTTCATGTGGATGACAGGTCCAAACGTAAGAAAATATCTTGGGTTTAGCAGATACCGGCTACGTGTGTACTGGGTCTGCGCAGTCAGATGGGGCAGAGCTTTGGAGACGTCTCCCTGGTGCTACGTCATATGACGCGGTGTTCGAAAAAAACACGTTTGTAGGAGCTTTGCTAAAATCAGCCACTTTTTCCTCTGAATACGTGCCCTTATGTCTTGTAAAACATATTAAATCCTACATTAACTTCTCACATAGTCATTTTCACATAAGGTCAGGTATAATTTTTGAAAAAACCCTAACCTGCAATATGCTCTTTAAGCACTACACTCCCAGCTAGTCCCTGCCAGATTGTTCTTGTGTCATTCCTGACTTTCCGGCGGTTTTCCCCGGACTGATCACCTGTTGCCAACCCTGTCTGTCCCCGACCTGTCCGCCTGTCTCCAACCTGTCCGCCTGTCTCCGACCTTTCCGCCTGTCTCCGTGCTGGTAATCACCTCAGCCTTCTGTCCCCGACCTGTTCGCCTGTCTCCGACCTTTCCGCCTGTCTCTGTGCTGGTAATCACCTCAGCCTTCTGTCCCCGACCTGTTCGCCTGTCTACGTCCAGGTAATCACCTCAGCCTTCTGTCTCCGACCACAAGTTCTGCCTGAGCGTCTCTGGTTTCTGTTTTCCTGCTCCCTGGGCTGCCTGGCAATTACTTAGACTGACCGGCGTTACAGTTCTTGTGTTCCAGCTTCCAGATCTACTCAGCGCTAGGGATGGGAATTGATACGATTTTTACGATTCCAATTCCATTTTCGATTCTGCTTACCGATTCACTAGTTAATTAGTTACCTGCAGTATTATTAGCCAAGGACATTCTAACGTTGCTGATGCTGCTGGAAAATGCAACATTCCTTGATCATTATTGCTGCTGTGTGCGCAAATATTTTTGCATGTTGGTGGTATTTCCTCCCTTTGACGAAATATTCAATTTAGCCTGTTGTCGTATTTTTTAATGAAATATAACCAGACTTTCGTACGTCTGTATCACTTGGGAGCCATGTCTCCTATCGACTACTGGCTTACGCACGTTATGCAACACGCGTGATGACGTCATTCATGCTCACTGGAATCGAAAAGGGAATCGTTTGAAAAATATGCAAATGATTCCAAGGAATTGAAACACTGGGAACCGGTTCTTGTTCAGAACCGGTGCTCGAGTCCCATTCCTACCCAGCGCTCACACCAGCTGTTTTCTGGTGTTTGCTGTCCTGCGACTGAGCGTTAACATGATCCTGAGGACTGACTGCTCTATTGCCTGATCTCAGGTTGGCTTTAATAAAGACTTTTACTGAACACTGTGCCGTTGTGCTGCATTTGGGTCTTGCACACACCCTCGTCAGTTTAGCTTAATGAACTCTTGATGAAAGAAGATTTTTCTGAGGAATTCTATCAAATATCCATTTCTTATGTTAAGATTAAATTATTTAAAAACACATCACGACCAATTCACCTATTTTTTTATTTTATTTAAGTAAAAAGAAAGTTCTCTTACAATCCTTTGAAGGTGCATTAACACATTTTATTACAAACATTTTGCTGTATGTACATAAAAAGAAAGACGCCAAAGTAAGAACACAATGGCTTGATAAGATCATATAAAAAACAAAAACAGCTTGCTATTAGTAACATGTGATCCGTTAATGTGCCCACTTTCCTGTTTATCGATCATGTTAATTGGTATGCAGAGTAGATTTCTATTCCTGTAAAGTAGCTATGAATAAATTAACAGGATTTCTAAAGCCATGAAGTTAACAATGACACATTTCACCAAAATCTTAAGCCAAATCCTGTTCCATCTTCAATTGTTTCAGATGAACAAAAAAGAGGGTTATCTGAAGTAAAAGTCTGAGCAAAGCGTAGTCATGACTGCTAAACCTGTTGCTAGGAGTTTGGGAGCATTGTCCAGCATACTGCTCTGTCCAGGTAAATGTCCTAATCTAAACACAATCATACTGTTCTGTACTTCAAAGTTGCCATTTCCATCGGTCGCATAGACACCCCATTAGTATTGCGTTCTCACGGTTCCAAAACATCTTTAAGTTTGGATAAAATTTCTCCATAAATATGACTTAAAATATTGAAAAGAACATTTGTTTCATTTTAAACTCAAGGTGATACTATTGTTTATGCTAATTACTTCAAATATTTACACCAATGAAAATTTTGACCAGGTGATTTCTCCATGCCGCTGAAACTCAACCACCAAAATGTGTCTTGAATGTCTCATAAACTTCCCATCACCATCAGAAACAGCCTGGAATATTCACTGAATCTGGAGAAGGTCAGCACTTAAAGTCAGTGAATTTCGCTCGTCTCCTGCCTCACAACTTTGCGGACGGTGGAGTTAACTGTGGTGGAAGAGCTGCTTTTCTGAGATGCATGTGGGCTCTTCTTTCTGCTGTGGACCTTTTGGAAGCCAGAAACCTCACTCTTCTGCAGGACACCCCCCTGAAGGACGCCCCCCTGAAGGACACCCCCCTGAAGGACACCCTCCTGAAGGACACCCCTGACCACCTGACCCTGCTGCCCTCTGGTGCTTGTTGACTCTCCAACCATCAGGACCTTCTGAGACCCTGGTAGCGTTCCTCGCTGTAAAGTGCCGTCATGAATGAGGCCAGCTGGGACTTCCTGAACCACTTTCATTGTCCCTGATGGGACGTTGCCATCCAAAACAAGCATGGCCTGGGAACCTGAGAAGTTTCCCGTGTGGATCAGGTTAGCATGACTTCCCTGGATGCCATTGTTCTCCACCAACACCATGCCGGGACCCTGGCTTTGTCCGCTGGTCATCATTGACTGACCCTGATAGATAACTCCTTGGGAAGGTCCAGCTTCAGCGCTGTTAACCAGGACCACTTCTTGAAGGCTGGTGGACGGTGCCTGAGACAATATCATGGTGTTCTGAAACTGTGGCTGGACGACACAGTGGACTGGCTGAAACATAGGGGTGGTTGTGTAGTAAACCGGCTGCTGCTGCTGCTGCAGGAGGAGCGTCTGGCTTTGATTTCCCACTTGTGAATTCACTGAGGTCATCTCTTCCCTCACCGCAGCCCGGCTTTCCCTCATCACTTGGGAACCCTCAGTGATGCTTTCCCTCATCACTTGGGAACTGTCAGTGATGTCACTGACCACGGTCTGCTCTGCTTTGGCGACGGCTGACTGCAGCTTGGGTGGATAGGACTGTCGGGCAGTTATCAAACTGGACTCTGCTGTCTGAGCACTCGATACAAGAGGGCTGCGGACAGAAGTGAACTCTTGTTTCAGCTCATTGGAGATCTTTTTGCCCCCGCATATCTCAGCTAGAGTCTTGAACTTTGGTCCAAGGTCATCCAGGAAGCCCAGGTCATTGTCAGACTCCAGAAGGCTGCAGCATCCCACTGAGCCAGCAGTGGAGAACTCCCCGTCACTGTTGTAAATCAGCAGACTGTCCTTCACTTCATCGCCTGCATTTCTGCTGGTCGCCTGTCGTTGACATGAAGGTTTTATTCATTAGTATATGAACGAATCATAGTTGCATCAGCAAGTCAAAGTAGAAATCCTAAAATCAGATCCACAGGTTACAAAACTTAGTTTAAAATGGTAGAAGTCCCAAGGAACTTGTTTTTTCAGCCTAATGACCAACCTCCTTCAGAGATCTCTTGGACCTCGTGTTGGAAGTGATACCTGAAATCAACTCCAGATCTTTTATGTGCTTCATTTGTTTTCACTTAACGAGGGAATGGACCACGCCAGGCTAATTCACTTTTTTTAAGTTACTTGTCCAAATCAACAGCCAAACAGGCTCTTTGTAATAAATATCCACCTCAAACAGCTTTAACTGGAGGACCTTTCCTTCTGATCAGTGGATATCTTACCTCATTGTAGTACTGTCCCAGAAAGGCGTGGGAGAGAGCCATGCCATCGAACATATCTTCTCCACCTCTCGCTGATTCTCTGCCCTCAAACCCAGAGATGAAGCCACTCCCGTTGCCCATCCCGTCCATCCCCCAGGCTCCACTTTGGTCCATTCGCATCTCATTCACGGAAATCTGCGACTGCTGCATTCCCCAACCTGGACTCTGCGATTGCTGCATTTCCCAACCTTGCATAGGTCCCTTTACAACCTGTTGCTGTCCCTTGCCAATGATCTCTTGTGGGACGTTGATCAATGGCACCTCCTAGTAGGACATCCAAACATTAGGACCAAGACATCATTTTTAAACCGGTCAGACAAAAATGTGATGCTGTTTTCCAGTAAACGTGATCTACTGAGAGTCAGCACATGCTGCTGAGGTTTGTGGTTGTCTCACCGCGTTGTCTCCTTGAGCCTCCGTGTGGTACTGTATGAGATGAGATTTAGTATCAAAGGGGATCTCACTGAACATATCTGGAAAACTTGCAGCACCTCCACATTGGCAGAAAAGCAGCAAAAGAGGAATCACTGTCGAGAAAACAAAGGTTTAGAAGTTTAGTAGATATTAAGAGACGGCAACGGTTCCAGCGCTCCGGACGGTTCAGGTTCTGAGACATGCTGGTTTACTCTCCAGGAGGCAGGTCCACTTGTTTCACGGGGTTTTGAAGATACTTCACATTCTCATCCAAACTACGGCTGCCACTTACGAGTATTTTCTTGTCAATTAATCTATCGATTCGTTTTTCGATTAATCAATAATTTTTTTACATATACGTTAGGATTATTCTTTTCCACTTGTTGATACATCTTTGTTAAATACCAACAAAAAGTACATTTTATCATTCTCCCTATTGAGAACCAAAACTTACATAATTGAAAATAAAAGCAGAAAAATATATATATTGTTTTTCCTTGTCCTTATAGGTGCATTCCTTGTTACTTACTTTTACTTTTTTCTGCCTCATTATGCAAATGAGGAGAGCTACCCTTCTCAGTCCAGTTTAGGAGCAGGATCGGGCCAAAATCAAGAAGTACTTATGCAATCAACGTAATCAAATACAATCGAATACGTTGTTGCAGCTCTAATCCAAACTACGTCTTTAGGCCTAGGTGACTGGTGGGAGTTTCATGTTTTGTCGACATATTCAAGTCACATGTTAAATCATGTGACATGTGTAAGTCATCTGGGTCTTATGAAATGTGAAAACGTGAGATATTTTGGTTGCATAAATCAAATTACCGTCTTCAGAATATCCCTTATCTTTGGCATGCAGGTGGACCTTAGAGTGGAGTTTGAGTTCTTCAAATATCCAGCCATTCATTTTCTATACCCGTTACATCTTTTGCAGGGTCACGGGGGTCTGCTGGAGCCTATCCTAGCTAATTACAGGCAAGAGGCACAGACCTGTCCATTGCAGGGCCACATCTACAGTCAGACAACCATGCAGAAACACATCCATCCATCCATCAGCTATACCCGCTATATCCTTTGCAGGGTCACGGGGGTCTGCTGGAGTCTATCCCAGTTAATTTTCAGGCGAGAGGCAGAGGTTCACCCTGGACAGGTCACCAGTCCATCGCAGGGACAACCAGACACACTCACACCTACGGGTTTAGAATCACCAATGAACCTACTGCGCATGTTTTTGGACTGTGGGAGGAAGCCAGAGTAAACCGGAGGGAACCCACGCAAGTACGGGGAGAACATGCAAACTCCACAAAGAGAGACCCCCGCCGGGCCAGGGAGTCGAACCTGGGACCTTCTTGCTGTGAGGCAACAGTGCTAACCACTAAGCCACATGCCTTTCTCAAATATACAATCCTATTTTAGATTGTATATTTGATTCAAAGAACTAATGAGGGAACACTGCCACGCTATCACAGGGAACTGTCTGCATCAGGTGTGGTTGCTACAGGTAGGTGCCAGGCTGCATGGTAGGGGGCCACAACCCACTTCCAGGTGTCTGTAGGAGGGTATCTGTCGTAGAAAGGCTCTTGGTGTGTGGTTTAAGAGTGTTCACCCTGGTTGGTTTGCCCATATCATCTAGTCATAACCCTTCCTGCTTGAGGGCCGTTGTTAGACGTTTTGGTGACTGGTCCTTTAATATCGGCTATGTGTGTGTATGCGTTCTTGGTCCCTTGCGAGTGGGAGGATGTTCTACATCCTCCCTTTATAGTTCAGAAGTGTAAGTCTCCATTCAAGAGTTTTAGTTGGAGGCATAAATCTTTTCAAATTATCCAGATAGAAAGTAATACATCTTTGATAATATGATTCCTCATTAAAATAAGCATCATGTCACACTTACGCAGTAGCATCAACAGGCCCAGCAGCAGAAGTCCGATGCCTGCAGGTCCTAGTTCTGCTCCTTTTTCAACCTGACCACTGGCGCCTCGTCTTCCACACACCACTCCATCCTCACAGGTACAAACTTGGATCTCAATCTTCTGTGGCTCTGGGCAGTTCAGTTTCTGCTGGTCTTTCACCTCCACCTCCACCTTATAGATACCTGGCCACAGAGGCTCCTCAGACCTCAGAATAGTAGCAGTGTCTGCCGAAGACAAGACATTCAAGATGCATTAATCAAAGTCCCACCAAGTGTATCAGGCATCTAAACAAGTGCTTGCGAGGATGACAGCAACTCAACACATTCTTCTCACCATTTAAGTGCTGGGTTTGCCATTTTCCCTCAGTGCCTTCAGGAACGATGTTAAACACAAAAGGAGCTCCATTAGGGTAGGCATCTTCATCATAAGCGTTGACAATAACACCGTCCACCGTGGTACACATAGTCGTCCTGTCAGTGGTCAGGGTAGGGCAGTGGTCATTAAAATCCTCCACCTGGATGGCTACGGTACCAGTGGTTACTTTAGCTGGCATATCTGTGATATGAAAATACAAACAAAACCAGGTCATTCAACATTTATCTTATTATTCCTTTGATAGGAACAAATGGTTTACCCACTAACTGATGTGTCCTGATGAGCAGTAACGCAAATGTTCCCCTTTCTATATTTGTACGATTTTTGAAATCATTTTGATTGTCGTTCCTTAATTCTGAAATGTCTGTCAACTTCTGCAATCAAGACTTCAAATGCTTTTTTAACAATGAAATGCTTTAATTTTTGCATCTAGGCTTCGATCTAATGAGTCCTGCTCAACATGTCTGTCTAAACTAGCTCCAGAAGGTTATCCCTGGTAACAAAGATCACTGGCCGAGCTCAGACACACTTCCAGAACATCGGTGAACTTTGCCGTGTCCCAACTCTTTCAAAGATCTGTAGCTGCCATTTAAAATGAATTTCCTCAGTTTGATCTCCTTGTTCTATGTTCTATTGCAAATTAAATGTAGCTTTCTGAGCTTTTAAAGCTGCTGTGTTCCATTTTTCAATACATTTCAAGTTAATTGGGGGTTTAATTTCTCATTCAAAAATAGTTCATTAATCCCTGAATGATTTCAAATGTGTGAGTTTGTTTGTGTGCGTACCGTCTGAGATGCAAAGAACTTCGGCAAAATATGTGCCATTGACGAGGAACGGAGATTCCCTGTCAGGCATCTGGTTCAGTCTGACCTCAGCTGTCTCTGGGTCGATGGTGAGCCAGTTACCGGGGTCAAGGCCCTTGGCATACCTGCAGCAACAAAAAAGTGTCAGTTTGGACGTGGAGCTGACTCTGTACTTTTACATGTGCGGTCTATGTGTATATGTACGCTCAGACCTGACGTTCTTAGCTGGTTTCCCAGTGTCTCCATCGATTGCAGGGTAGATGCCAACAGGTTCTTTTAAGTTGATGGAGTTATCTCCTTCTGAGATGGGAATGGCTTTGACCGCGGGATCGAAATGTGCTCCTTCTGGTTCATTCTCCACATTGATTTTGACGGAATAAGTATTATATGGTGATCCGCTGGCTCCACTGGCACCGCTGGCACCGCTGGCTCCACCGCCTCCGCCAGAACCACCTCCGCCAGAACCACCTCCGCCAGAACCACCTCCGCCAGAACCACCTCCGCCAGAACCTCCTCCGCCAGAACCTCCTCCGCCAGAACCTCCTCCGCCAGAACCTCCTCCAAAACCGATGTTAGCACCACCGTTTGTTCCAGATCCCATATATGGAGACTTGTTCTTAACTGCGATCCCGAGGTCCAGGTTCGCCACATCCTCATGATCCATGGGCTGGAAAATGCCATTAAAAGAACAAAGACGATACAAATTTACAAAATTCTGTGAAATGAGAGCTGATCACGTGAAATAAAGGTAAGATCATACGTAAGATCATTTACATGAGGCTGACACTTTTAAAGACAGCATCTTGTTCTTGTGAGCAAGAATGATTATATTTTGGTGATATCGATTTAAATTTCGATAGACACTACATAACCACAGTTTTGAATGTGAACTAGAATAAATTGGTAGAAGTCAATGCTCTCTGTTGCAGCAACCGCAGGTTCAGTTGTCTCCGTTTATGTCTCTACCCCTCATCTACCCGTCCTTCAAGACAGGACCGGTCCAGATGCTTCCAGATAGATGGTTCCTACTGATTCATAGCAATCTTTAAATCATGACACAGATTCCCAGCCAGACTGAGATCTGAGACAAATATTTTGAATATTGCTCCTCAGCGTGCTTACGCTCTTGAGTCTGATATTTGTCATTAATTGACCACTCGAAGACCAATTACACTGTCTTCTTCCTTTATCTTTTGTAGTGAACATTGAAGGTTTTGGATCCATTTTTGACATCCCAATGTAAATGGAAAAGTAATGGAAATTAAAGTGAAATTATAGGACTTAATAAGATACACAACTCTTACTAATGTATCTGCTCTTTTGGACCTTTGACAATATATCTGTCCATCCTGTTATTCATTCTCTCTGTCTGTTTTCTCTTTTCCTGCTCTGTCCAGCTGGTCTTCAGCAGGAGGGTCCCCCCTTTTGAGGCGGGTCCTGGTCCAGGTTTCTACCCCCTTATGATCCAGGTCCTGGTCCAGGTTTCTACCCCCTTTTGAGCCGGGTCCTGGTCCAGGTTTCTACCCTCCTAAAGGGGTGGTTTTTCTTGCCACTGTTTGGCTTAAGGCTTTTCTCCCACTAGGGAATTTTTTACCTGCCAGTGTTTCAGGCAATGGCTCCCCCCTCCCCAATCTGGTTGTTAACATCTGGATATTTAAAATGTGTCTGAGTAAAAAGTGCAGTACCTTTTCTAGCATCAGGACGCCCTCATTGGTTTTGGGATCTGTATGGATACTGAAGTATCCAGCCTCATTGCCTTTGACGATTTCAAACACAGCATCCCAGTTCTCGGAGCCCTCCACGTCTTTGTCCAGAGCTTTGAGCCTCATCACCTCAACACCATGGGTGTTCTCCATGACATTTCCTTCATACTGAAGAAAAATCTCATTACAAACTAACACAACTGAATCATAATTGCAGAAATTATTTGTATTTCATTTGTCAATGACATTTCAGCATTTCCATGTATTAAAAAAAAACTAAAATACACTATCACTGCGTTTACATGGGAAGTTTAATTCCTCTTTAATTCAGAATTAAAATGAAATCTGATTTAAAATTATTAAAAATTACCATGTAAACACCTAATTCCAAATGAAAATGGCCATTCTGAATTAAACTTAATTCCGAAGTAAGTGGCTGGTTTATTCTGATTTTATATCCGAATAGAATAATTCCGCGATCATGTTTACACTCATTCCGCTTCAAATTAATTCCGGTCTTTCTGTGCTGCTCGTTCCCTCGCCCGTCTGCCGCTTATATTCCACGCTGGGCTTGTTTTCCAAACAAAGTTTCAAGATGCAGCACGCAGTAAACGCTGGTCAAGAGCAGAGACCATTTATTTAATAAATAGCTTGAAGGACATGAAAATAATTAAAAGAACAGATGGCAGGAAACATAAAAATTGTGAGCTTTTCAAAGCTGTAGCGGCTAAGTTTGTTTTTTTCCGGTAGGCGTAACTTCCGGTAGACGTCTTTACGTAATACATAAAGACATCAGCCCCCCTATCCAATCAAAACCTTCCCAACCCCCAGACCTTAAGCGCAATTGGATAAAGCTGATCAAACGTGTTTTCCATGTAAACCTCAATTTGGAATTACTATTTCCCTGTAAACTCGAAGGAAAATAGTTTATTTCAGAATTATTTAATTCGGAATAATTAATTCCGAATTAAAAAACATCATGTAACCGTGGCCAATGAAATTAACATTTTGAAAACCTTTGATTAGATTTTTTGAATGTGTAAGAATGAAAAGCACCTCTTGTTTTTCCAGCGTGGGAAGGTTGTCGTTTGCGTCGCGGACCATGATGGTAACAGATCCAGTTCCAATGTTTCCACGAGCTCCGCCATTTAAGTCCTGACCTTTCACTGTCAGAACGTACTTGTCTTGTGTCTGAAATGAGACATGGGACACAGTATGATTATGCTTTCAGAAGTGTTGTGGGGGTTTGACCACTCTCCGGTCTCTCCGGTCTCTCCGGACAGTCCGGGCTTTCCGGTCTCGCTGGGTTCCCTGGGTGTGTTAAACAGGGTTAGGGTTCATTTCTTTAATGATCGCTATGATGGCGTAGTTTGCAAATATTTTGTTTCTTTTTTTTGTAGTTTGCAAATATATTAATAAAAAGAAATACAAAACAATCTTTTGTTTTCACTCATTCTAATCTCAGCAGTGTAAAGCAGCATAAAGACTTTATAGATCTGCTGTGTTGACAAAAGAGCCACAGACAGTGCTGTATTGAGTGGAGATGGTCTGACCGTTCTGACCCGTCTGACCGTTCTGACCCGTCTGACCGGGTCTGACCCGTCTGACCGGGTCTGACCGGGTCTGACCGGGTCTGCTAGGTCCAGGAGCAGAGCTGGTAGTAACAAGTTACATTTACTCTGTTACATTTACTTGAGTAAGTTTTGGGAAATGTTGTACTTTTAGGAGTAGTTTTGAATCACTATACTTTTTACTTTTACTTGAGTAGATTTGTGAAGAAGAAACTGTTACTCTTACTCCGCTACATTAGGCTACGTTGAGCTGTTACTTTTCTTTTATCCCTTTTATCCACGTACGCGTCAATCTCATGACATCACTGGGGGATTCTTTGGGAAAAATGTTAGTTTTTGCATGTTTTGTCACATTTACACAGACTCAAACACACACAGAGTTTCTATGAGTTCATGTTGTTCTAGTTCTGCCTGGTTAAAAAAGAAAAGTACAAAGGCTGGAAACTTTGTGCTACTTGTGCTTAATTTATTTTGTTATTTTGTTATTATTTTATTATTTATTAAAGTACTTGAATTTACTTTAAGCTTATTTTAATTTAAGCTATTCTTTATTTTTTATTAATTTTATTATTTTATTGATTTCATTTGCCTGAAGATGATTATTTTGTATTTTTGTCTGTTTGAATGGTTGTGTTAAAAAAATAAATCAGACGTTACTCAACAGTTACTCAGTACTTGAGTAGTTTTTTCACCAAGTACTTTTTTACTTTTACTCAAGTCATTATTTGGATGACTACTTTTTACTTCTACTTGAGTCATATTATTCTGAAGTAACAGTATTTTACTTGAGTAAAATATTTGGCTCCTCTACCAGCTCTGTTCAGGAGCGCCACGGTTTCATCCAGAGCTCTGACAGGCTGACACTTTCATGCCCTATGTCTCCCCCATGTGGTCACATGTAGTATTGCCACAAAGAATCGATTTAAATTTTAAAAGCTTTCATATTATCCTTCTGTCTTTCTTTCTTTGTGTTTTTGTTATTATAACCTGGCAGGGACCTCACACTTTAACAACAAATAAGACAAGACATGAGATGAAAAATAGTGCAAGCTGGGCATGCAGCGAAGCTCCCTAACTAAACATGAGCACAGCAGTCAAAGGAAAAGATATGTTGAGATTGTTCCTACCTCTCTGTCCAGTGGAAACTTCTTCAGGAAGATTGTGCCGTTCTTTTCTATACCAAACATGCCGTCAGGTGGGTTGTGATCAACGATGCTGTAGGCGATCATCGAATTTATGTTCCCTGGTTCATCAGCATCAGTTGCAGTGACATTCATCACATGAGCGCCTGGAAAAGGGTATTAAATGAAGCTTAACTGAAATGTACTTTCGCGCTGGATGAGGACCTACAACATATATGAACGGGACTTCAGACTGAGTTTGGAGGAAGAGGATACTGAACAGACCATATGTCATCAGCACAATCTCTTAATTTAAAGTTTGAATGGAGTCTCTCATTGAAAATATACTGAAACATTTGGATCTCGGACAGCAGAAAGTTTAAGGGGGATTTGAAGATTTCTCCATTCATTTTAAGGAGGAAATATTCTTATTCTATTCTTTTTATTTCATTCATTAAAAGAAAAACAAAACAGTTCAATATAATTACAACAAATCTCTTTCCTTGAATGAAAGGGAACAGAAAGAAGACTGAGCTTATGTTTTATCTGTATTTTATCTTTCCTAAGAAATCAAATTTCAATTAATGTAATAAAAAACAAAAACAAATTACAAATTATGCAGTTTAAAAAAAACAACTAAGTTATAAAATAACACAAAATAGCTGTCGTCAAACACAGATAGTCGTATTCTTTTTGATTCAAAGAAAAAAATATGACAATGGTGCTAAAAAGAGAGAGAAAAAAAAGAAAACCCACCTAACTTAACAATTATCATGATATTTCTTCATCAAACTCTCTTTTATTATTCTTTTAAATGTAATGTTTGATTTGTATTCTTTGGCTTCTGTATCCAGATTGTTCCATAAACTGATACCTTTTACAGAAACACAACGTTCCATTAACTTTGTCCTGAATTTTGTGTTTTTAAAGAACTCTGTTCCTTTTAAGTTATACTCATTTTCTTTTTTTTTCAATTTTTTTCTGTATATTGACTGGCAAAATTGCCTTATGAGCTTTCCACATAATTTGCAGAATTCTGTGGTCCACTTATTCAAGAAATTTCAACAGTTTTAAATGAAGGAATAATGGATTTGAAAATAAAAGAACCCTGAGTAGTTGGACAATTAAAAAGAATAAAAGAAATACCAGCGGTCACAAACAGAAAATGTTGAAGCAGAAATGGTGTGAATCAAAGTTTGTGAGTCTGATGTTGAAAAACGCGAATGTGATGATGAGGAAGATGATGATGTTGGCTCAGTATTCAGTTGTCAGAGAAATATCAGCTCTTACCTAAAGGAATGAGTTCATTCACATCCACAGGCTCCATTTTTCCAAACACTGGAGGGTTGTCATTCTCATCCACAACCTTGATCCGTAAGTCGATGCTTCTCTCTGCCAGGCTGCCGTCAGTAAACCTGGCGATTCCCGACAGCTGAAACAGCAGAGCAGAGCAGAACTTACCAACTCCATCTCAGTCACAACATTAGAGACTTTCTAGGCATGGCCTCTGCTCCAGAGACGGCTGAAGGATCACTCACGTTGTACGTGTCGATGTACTCCCTGTCAAGGATTTTGGTGACGCTAACTTCTCCGGTAAACCGGTCCACCACAAACACGTGGTAGGGAAACTCACTTGCACCGATACCCGCTAGGGAATATTCCACATTGGATCCTGTTTGGAAATCTGATCGAATCTGAAACGTCAGAAAACATCATGGTTTCACTGCGACAGAACAAAGAAAGTAAAAGTTACAGGTGTTTCTGATGTGGCAGCTGCCTGGGCTGCTTTTGCTGCAGGTTTGGTATTCTTCAGTACAGATGGGGTTGTGCACATGGATACAACACCATAACTTCCTGCTTAAACTGGTGTGAGATGTTGGGGTGAGAGTGGAGTGGGTTTCAGTGACTCACCCTGGCAATCGATTGCCACTGAGTGTAGTCTTCGTTTTCTTTCAGAGGTTTTGGAGGGACGACCCATTCTCTTCTTTTTCTTATCAGTCTGCCTCCAGAATGTGGCGTCACCCCGGTGACAAGCTGGAGCTGCAGAATAACAGGTTCACAGTTTAACAGGAAGTAATCTGCTCATCATTGAGTTAGCGTGCTTTCAGACCTGTGGCCCGTTTGTTTTGTTCCGATTCAGGGGCTAAATCCATACAGTTGTTTGGTTTTTCGTTTGTGGCGTTTGTGTTCACAAGGCAACCGTCTGTAGCGGTTCAAAGCTGTTAACTAATGACATGAACCAACTGTTCTCTCATTGGTCAGAAATGAACGTGGAAGGAGTTTCCTCTTCCGTACCCTGGGAAAAACAACAATTATGGAGCATCGTAAGCTAGTGTGGCTAGTTTGTTTCTGTGTGCTGTGTGGATTCTGTTGTCACTGCAAACGAACCGCTCCAGGTCTGGAATGGAAGCGAGCCAAGAACCTAACCCTAACCTCTCCTAGGATCTCTGCTCACTTGTTTTTTCCCGCATCTGAGCGCGATTGCTGTGTTCACATGTACCAAACCAACTGATCTTTAGGGGTAAACGATCCCTGTTTGGGAACAACTGCTCCAAACGGGACAGGTGTGAAAGCACCCTTATTCATCCCATCCAATGAGGAGCTCTGTCCAGACCTCTGGAGTCGGGCCTTGGAGTCGAAACAAATACCACAAAGCCTCAATGAACTGATGCAACGCTGTAAAGAGGAGCAGCTAAAGAGAAGAAAAAAGTTACTTTGTGGTTCTAAAAGCTGTGGATGAATGGGGTGTACTTAGCTTTATCTCGTCAGTCTAGTTGTTCTGAAGCGTCTCTCCAAATGCTACGATACAGATAGCCATGAAAATAATAAGCCCCGGCAGCCAAATCCTTCACAGCTTCTCTTGTATGATATCCAAATCGGAAGTCATGTGATTTTATTACTAATGACTGACAGAATTCTTCTAAATTACAGTCCTTCAACCATCACTTTCAACAGTAAAACTCCTAACGATCTCCCTGGTACTTGTACAACTGACTCAGCATGAGGTTTAGGATTTCTACCACCAGCGCAGGTCATATGTTTTGCAGAAGAACTTAGCATAATCCACAATTCGACCACAATTAATAAAACCACTGATGCACCAGTTTATTCTTTAGGCTAAATGCACCGTGGCGAACTCAGTCTGCATTCTGAGTCCATTCATGACCTCCCAGAAGGGGAGTGACGATCTAAGGGGCGACCCGTGTCTTTGGCATTGAAGACCTTCAGAGCCCCTCCCTCTGGAGGCTCATATTTCAATTTTGGAGATAAATGTGCTACCTTCAAGACAAACACTTTCTCCCAAAAGGACAACAGTTATTCCGGTAAGATGATGAAAGACTTCCAACAGCAACACTTCATGAAATCCCGGATACAGACTACTCCGCGAAACCACTTCACTTCCCATCCTCTTAATTCAAATGGTTGTGACGTGTGTCTTTTAAAGAAAGCTGAAGTAAAACAAGTGTAAAACAATAAAGAAAAACAGCTGCTGTAATGTGACATTTAACATACAGGGAGTATGCAGGGGCGTCCACCTGTCAAGCATTATGTAACAGAGGAAACACTTGACGTGCCTCACCCTTCTCTCCAAATCCCACTATTCAAACCAACGTGACTGTTCGGTTTAAGATTCCAGTAGAAGGTGTGCCCTCCCATCTGAAACTACACTTAGGCATAAAGCTATGGTCCCGTTGACAGATTTAGACAAGTGCTTCAGGTCTCTGGTTGTTTGCACAGCAGGAGAGTCGGCGTGTTGGGCAGGTCTGAAGCGCTTTCATGGCAACTCGGGCCTGAACGTCAAACTGATGCGGCGCTCAGGTCCTGGGAATGTTCAAAGTTGGAAACATTCCATGGAAACGAACAGGAATTACTGGGAATAAACTGGAAACTTGAAGTAAACTTTTGTCCCATGTATCAGTCTGTTGGAGAAATTTCTGCACTCTGCATTTGTTTCTGTTCATGACTACTACTGTGACAATCAATCGCAGTCTCGTAGTTACATTCAATAGGTCAAAAATTGCTTCCAACACTCATCTTGTCACCGTATTTTTCCACTTGTAATGCTGTGAGTATAATGATAGTTACAAACATTATAAAACATAGATCATTTATATACATTTTCATAACACAGTCCATCACGTGGACTGGCATTAGAATCCTGCACGTGACTCCACACGTTGTGTTGAAGCCACACTATGTGAACATGAGAGAAACCATAAGTGTTGTGGGAAGGTCCCTGGTGCAGGGACGCGTGTCATAAACCCTGAACAGATCTAAAGGCAGGGCTGGACGCCCCACTGAGCACCGTACCAGAAGGTGGGATCAGGTTTGGTTTAGGAAGCTGACTGAGAAGTGCTCGTCTACTTCCGTATTTGTAAGTATTTGTACTACGTGTAAACCATTACAGCAGGGGTCACCAACCCTGGTCCTCGAGGGCCGGTGTCCCGCATGTTTTAGATGTTTCCCTCCTTTAACACACCTGATTCTAATTAATCATCGTTATCAGCTTGTCATCCAGGGCTGCACAATTCTGTTAATGACACAGTCACTTGTATCATGGTGCAATGAAGCAGGGAAACATCTAAAACCTGCAGGGACACCGGCCCTCGAGGACCAGGGTTGGTGACCCCTGCATTACAGAGTATACAAGTAGTTTAGCTAACGACTGTATAGTATATAGTACGATCTGTACATGACATTACATCTGTGTTTGGTTTTCAAGCTTTTTTCTAATCTTGTTCTACACAACGATGCCACTTACACTGTTTGTTTCCACATTGAGATATTTTGGAAATTCACATGTGTAACTTTCCTACACCGCCGGTCCTACGTTGAACATACACCTACACCATCTAGACCAGGGGTCACCAACCCTGGTCCTCGAGGGCCGGTGTCCCTGCAGGTTTTAGATGTTTCCCTGCTTCATTGCACCATGATACAAGTGACTGTGTCATTAACAGAATTGTGCAGCCCTGGATGACAAGCTGATAACGATGATTAATTAGAATCAGGTGTGTTAAAGGAGGGAAACATCTAAAACATGCGGGACACCGGCCCTCGAGGACCAGGGTTGGTGACCCCTGATCTAGACCTACGTTGAACCTACACCTACACCACCTAGACCTACGTTGGGCCTTCGCCTACACCTATACCTACACCAGGGGTCACCAACCCTGGTCCTCGAGGGCCGGTGTCCCTGCAGGTTTTAGATGTTTCCCTGCTTCATTGCACCATGATACAAGTGACTGTGTCATTAACAGAACTGTGCAGCCCTGGATGACAAGCTGATGACGATGATTAATTAGAATCAGGTGTGTTAAAGCAGGGAAACATCTAAAACATGCAGGACACCGGCCCTCGAGGACCAGGGTTGGTGACCCCTGACCTACACCATTGGTCCTACATAACATATCTGGTGTATTCTTCATGTTAACTCCATTTACACTGTACGTGTATATATACTGTATACATATATACAAAGGACAATAAAGTCACGAGTAAACGGATGGAGACAGAACAGTAAGATGGCAGTAAAAAAGAGGGGCGCTCTTCTGCTGTAATTAAACAAACTAGCTCAGCTCTCTTCGCCCAAAGACTCGAGAGCTGAGATAGTTACCAGAAGATCCCCGTGATCCAGATAGGAATACGTGGGAATACTGGATTGATGGATTTTCAATTTTTTCAATTCAATTTTATTTATATAGCGTCTACTAACGAAGTTGTCTCCAGGATCTTTCCAGAAACCCAGAACATGACCCCTAAGAAATTATTACATAAACATAACATCAACAATGGCAGGTAAAAACTCCCCTAGTGGGAGAAAAACCTTAAGCCAAACAGTGGCAAGAAAAACTCCCCTTTAGGAGGGAAGAAACCTGGACCAGGACCTGGATCATAAGGGGGGACCCTCCTGATGAAGACCAGCTGGGCAGAGCAGAAAAAGAGAGAACAGACAAAGAGAATGAAGAACAGAGAGAGGAAAAGAGGAAAGATACAGGCACAATGGCTAACTGGTGCAGTACAGGGATGACTATGTAAACAGATGTAGACAGCAGACACTGAGGTGGTCGGGGGGGTACCAGACATCCATGCAGACAGGTGGAAGCAGCAGTGGGATGATCAGAGGGGGGACTGCAGATCAGCATGCCGCTCCTGATGGATGGATGAACTCCAGTCCGTATCATACATGGACCTTTCTGCATATGGTGGTACGTTGCTTAAACAGTTATTCCAGACAGTGTGGGGCTAGCTGTTCTGCCCAAGGGCACCCTGGCACATGGCAGGTCTGGGGTCAACCTGCTGACGTCCCCAACCCCCCAGTCTGGTCCTCGGCAGGAGGGTCCCCCCTTATGGTCCAGGTCCTGGTCCAGGTTTCTTCCTCCTAAAGGGGAGTTTTTCTTGCCACTGTTTGGCTTAAGGTTTTTCTCCCACTAGGGGAGTTTTTACCTGCCATTGTTTATGTAATAACTGCTTGGGGGTTTATGTTTATGTTCTGGATCTCTGGAAAGATCCTAGAGACAACATCTGTTGTATTAGACGCTATACAAATAAAATTGAATTGAATTGAATTGACACTCATCTACTCCACCCGCTGGTCACCGGTTCAAGCGTTGGAACCTGCGGCTCAGTGATGAGGTTGACCTCCGTTAACTCAAATGCAAAACCACTATTTTTGAATTCTGACTTCATAGAGTCAGAAAAAAAATGTTTTTTTTTTTTTAATTAAAACCTTGTGGGGACAAGGTTTTAATAAAAAAAAACACCCCTTTTTTTTCCAAAAAGAGGTAATATGAAAAACACCTTTTAGACACCATGTAAACAAACAAAATAGAAATGTGATAAAAGCAACCCATCAGCTGGATTAAATAAAAAATGTTGTAAAAGTAATTACAACAAATTGTGTTTCAGTAAAATACATTTGGACTGAACTGGATTAAAAAGCTTTACTTTCTCTGTAGAATTCGGTGAATGATCTAAATTAAATATTCATAAATAAATGAAGGCCGATGCCGTGTGCTGACATAAACAAGATCATGATCGTCCATTTAGATTATTTAAATTACAAGCACACTTCCACCAGTGTGATGACTAGTCTGGATGTCCCTTGCAGCTTAAAGTCTTGTGTTTGAAGAAAAGAACATTTGTTAAGAAACCATTTACCAGAATTGTCAAGAAAGCTTTTGTAACAAATAAGAAGATAATACACCAGGTGTTGGTGTCTGTATTATTACAGAAACATGGAGATATCCTCTCTCCTCCCATAATATGATACGATGACATTTAAGACTCAACACATTTACAGATTCTGTTTCAAAAATGACATTTAGGGGCTAAAAGCTTTAAGACTTACAACAAGTCTCTAAAATACTTGAAAGGTAAAAGTGGAAAAACCCAGTCAGACAAAAGGACTCGTAGTGGACTCACCGTTACAATAAGCAGGACAAACACAGGTGAAGATATTCGGGTCATGGCCTGTAAATGTTCCGTGTCAGGATGTAGAGACAGTCCAAACTCCCCAGCGATGCTTCCTGCCTGAGCTCAGGTGCCCACACTGCTGATCCCACGCTGAAACTAGCAGTAATGTTGAGAGGTGGAGTCAGCACGCCCTGGTGCATAACCAGGCTCACCCGCCGCTCCCTGCGTCCCCGGGCCGGACAGCCGTCGCCATGGAGACCGGGTTACCTGAGCCAGCCCGAGCCCTGAGTCTGAAGCAGCTCGTTTACAACAAGTCTGGACGCGTGCAGGACACTTTCACCAGAACTGGGCTGCTCCCTCAGAAAACAGCAGTAAACAGCTCTAATGGGTCCATTAATGCCCTTTCTCTGATATTTCACAATAATAGACAAACACAACATCATACATACATGTATACATATACATGTATGTATGTGTGTGTGTTTTTGTGCACATCCAAATGGTGTGTGATGTGCTGACTGTTGGCTGTGGGGGCCACTGGAGCACAGTAAAGCCATTATCATGTTCAACAAAGGAGTTTAGGATGATTTGAATGTTATACTGCTGGGAGTAGCCGTCTGAAGACGGTTCACTGTGGTCATAGAGCAGGGTTGGGCATTCCTGCTCCTCGACGGCCATGTCTCTCATGTTTAGGGTTGCCAACTGTCCCTTGGAAAACGGAATCGTCCCGTATTTATAAACTAAAGTACGCGTCCCGTATTGAGTTGAAAAGGGATGCACTTTGTCCCGTATTACTGTGAGAGTCAAGTCAAGTCAAGTCAGATTTGTTTATACAGCACAATTCATGCACAAAGCAACTCAAAGTGCTTTACATAAAATCTGTGTGGGACAAGCAGCAAGAGCTACGCATAGCACAAGTAAAATACAAAGAGATCAACAACATATCAGAACCTAATGTTCCAATAGGCTTCTTGAATTACAATCAACATCATCCGGCAAAGCATCCTTTGCCGGACACCGGAACCTGCAGTGTGGGAGTGAGAGGGGCAGGGTAACGGCCCGGGCAGGCGGGGGAGAGGTTTGTCCGTCAAGACTCCTCTCCCTGGCCCTGTCCCTTCTCAACCTTTCCCCGACCCTGCACCCCAACTTGATGATTGGGCCGGAGCTTCGGGAGCTGCATGCTGGCCTGCGGTCCCCACCCCTGGTCATCCCGTTGCTGCTTCCACCTGCCTGCTGTGCTGCTGCCGTCCCTGACCCACCAGTCTGGCCCTCGGCAGGAGGGTCCCCCCTTATGAGCCTGGTCCTGCTCAAGGTTTCTTCCCTCCTAAAGGGGAGTTTTTCTTGCCACTGTTTGGATTAAGGTTTTTCTCCCACTAGGGGAGTTTTTACCTGCCATTGTTTATGTAATAACTGCTCGGGGGTTTATGTTCTGGGTATGGGTCTCTGGAAAGCGTCTAGAGACAACTTTTGTTGTATTAGACGCTATATAAATAAAATTGAATTGAATTGAATTGAATCATACAGAACACAATAAAAACATTAACAGTAAGATTAAAAAATAAAGTTAAAAATTAAAATAGAAATAAGAAATAAAAGCTTACAGTCGATACAAAGTGCTGCGGTTTAGCAGCAGTTAAAGGCAGAAGTTAACATAAGGGTCTTTAGCTTAGTTTTAAAAATAGGCAAAGTTGGGGCAGATCTAAGGTCTTCCGGGAGCTTATTCCAGCTAAATGTGGCATAATAGCATGCTTTGTTTTGGTCCTAGGAACAGTTAGCAGACCAGTCCCTGGTGACCTAAGAGGTCTAGGGGGTTCATAGTGTAGAAGCAGTTCAGAGATGTACTTTGGGCCTGACCCATTAAGAGATTTATACACTAGTAGGAGTATTTTAAAATCTATTCTATGACACACCGGTAGCCAATGCAGAGATTTAAGATCTGGTGTAATGTGTTCAGCTTTCTTGGTTCTTGTTAAAAGTCTAGCAGCAGCATTCTGGATGAGTTGAAGTTGTTTAGTAGCTTTTTTAGGGAGGCCTGAGAATTCAATTCAATTCAATTCAATTCAATTCATTTATTAAGGACTGCACAACAAGTCGGCAGAATTTGCTTTCGGCACAGCATCGTGCCAGCACATAGTACTGTGTGACAACAGACATCAGTTTATACATTTAAACATACATGAGCAGACATCGACATTAAAGCAGACATTTACATACAGACTATACATTTAACACAAATGGAGTATGGAGATGAGTGGAGTTCAGTAGCCTGATGGCAGTGGGAAAAAAGCTGTTTTTGAACCGGGTTGTTTTTATTGAAATGGACCTAAAGCGTCTGCCAGAGGGCAACAGTTGAAACAGGTGGTTAGCTGGGTGTGTTGAATCAGAGATTATTTTATGTGCTCTTGTTATTGTGCGTTTATGGTAAAGTGAATCAAGTGATGGGAAGGGGGTGTTTGTAATTAGAGATGCTTTTTTTATGATACGTTGGAGTTTGCTGCGTGAGTGGGTGGCCAGACTGCCGTACCAGACTGAGATGGAAGCTGTGAGGATGCAAGAGGAAGAGAGAGAGAGAGAGAGAGAGAGAAGAATAGAAGAGACTATTGCAGTAGTCTAACCTGCTAGAAATGAAAGCATGAATAAGTTTTTCTTATTCATGATTCTTATATGATAAAAGGCAGATTTTCTTATAGACTTGATGTGGGAGTTAAAGTTCAGATCAGAGTCAATAATAACACCAAGATTTTTTACCTGGTCCTTTGGCTTCAGAGATAAAGATTCAAGATGTGCAGTAACTTTGAGCCTTTCTTCTTTAGCACCAAAGACAATTATCTGTGTTTTGTCGTTATTTAGTTTTAGTCATTTATTTGCTCGATGCACTGACACAGTGAGTCTATGGGAGCATAGTCATCCAAGGAGAGGGCTATGTATACTTGGGTGTCGTCTGCATAGTTATGGTAAGCTATTCTGTTTTTTTTGCATAATTAGGCCAAGTGGGAGCATATAGAGATTAAATAAAGTCAGAAAATAGTCCTAAATTGCCAATGGAAAATGGCATTGAGTTTCTACAGACTTCCTGTTTGCACTTTTGTTATTGCACTAAAAATGTGCACTATTACAGAATGGATGTTCTGCTTTCTTTCTATTGTTTTATATTAATTTATACAATTTTAAGTTAAGCAGGACAGGTTTCTGATTCTTACTTTATTCAGTTAATTTTATTATTTTGTATTAAAGTGAATTCCTGGATAATAATTTGTTTTCCATCTGTTCATGGCATTCAAAAATATGCATCTAATTCAATTCAGGTTTAAGTCAAATAGTTAAAAAATCGTTTCACTCACAAAAAAGGGGCTAAAAAAAATTCACCATGCCAGGAAGGGTGAAGGCAATCGATGAGGTGTCCCTTATTTATTTTTCAGGGAGTTGGCAACCCTACTCATGTTAGATGTTTCCATTCTTCATCGCACCATGATACAAGTGATTGTGTCGTTAACAGAATTGTGCAAACCTTGATGACAAGCTGATGACCATGATTAATTAAAGCTGCAAGCAGCGATGAACAGCCTTGTGTACGTTCAGGCTGCAGTGGAAGCTTGTATGACTTGATGTAGATTCTTCAGGCCTGGACGTTTAGCGGATGACACCACCCACGACTCTCTATATCAGTGGTGTCCAAAGTCGGTCCTCAAGGGTCGGTGTCCTGCATGTTTTAGATGTCTCCTTGCTTCAACACACCTGATTCAAATTAACAGTCGTCACCAGCTTGCCATCAAGGTCTGGACAACTCTGTTGGTGACACAGCTACTTTAATCACGGTGTACTGAAGCAGGGAGACATCTAAAACCTGCAGGACACCGGCCCTCGAGGACCGACTTTGGACACCCCTGCTCTATGTCAAACCATTCAAAAGTTATGGCAGAAAGTAGGAACTATCAGATATCGACCAATCAGATGAAGGGTCGGGGCTAATTTGCACCAATTTTGTTCAAGGACTCAATACCGAGTCCGATGACACCACCCACGAGTCTTTATGTCAAACCATTTTCCCACGCCCATTAATGCAAACCATATCAAATTTTTCGCCAGGCCTGGCTTACGTGCAATTTGGTGACTTTTGGGGCACGTTTAGGGGAGCAAAAAGGCCTTCCTTTTGTCAGAATAAGAATAAAGAAAAATTCCTACAGATACAATAGGGCCTTCGCACTGTAAGTGTGAAGGCCCTTATAGAATCAAGTATGTGGAAACAGGGAAAACTCTAAAACCTGCAGGACCGACTTTGGACACCCCTGAACTAAAACATGCAGGACAGGGGTTGAGAAACCCTGGTCTTGACCATGTCTACATGCTGAACTGCCTTGAGTTGCTGCCATGTGATTGGCTCATGAGATATTTGGTTCATGTCTTGTGTAGCTCATACTGAAGTTTAATTTAATTTACATGAATACATTTTGTGTGCAAATTACATGCATTTAATGAAATGGCAACCACATGAGAGCGTCAGCGAGCTCCTTTTTTATAGCATGCCCCACAAAGCCTTTGTGTTTTAAAAACCAGAGGGAATTTGGAGTTTATAGTTTTTGTGGTCTCAGTGCTGTCATGAGCTTTGAAATGCAGATTCCTGTACCCTGAAGTGACAGCTACCGTGTGTCATTTATGTGCCCGATAGGCCTGAACAGTGTTCAGCATGTTGCAGCAATGCTGGAGGAACACAAACAAAGCTGCTCAACCTTGTACAACATTGACAGGTGTCACGCTACATGAGTCACGCTGGTCCAGGACCCGGTCACACCCAGAGGAGACATGAAGTCCAACCAGATTACCAGACAGCTTAAAGCTACAATAACCATCACAAACAGTGCTTTGGACACACCTTCCAAATAACCGCTACAGTTTCAAACAGGAACAAGCACACACAGGTTCTTCTCGGTTAAATGTAGTTTTTACTGAAACAAAACAGTTCCAGATATAAAAAAAACCCCTCTAATTGAGCTGTAATCTATACTCAAGCAATGCCCTGCAGAGGACTTTTCACTTTACCAGAAAGTCACTCGTGGCAGCAAATAAAAGAAAATATAGAACAGATCAATGCAACTATGAGAAAACATTCTTATAAAAATGCCATCAACATTAACACTGCAGATTTTACAAAAAAACACAAATCCAGGTGTTGCTTGCAGCACAGCGGGTCCACTTGGGGCTTAAAGCAGTTCTCCAGAGAAAGTCATTCACGCATTTGTATTTTACACACCCAGTTCCAGCTACTTCAGTCACAATGCAAATATAGATGCCACAAAAGATACAAAACCAAGCATTTCAAAAAACAGTTTCTTACTGAAAGATCCTCGTGTTCGTCTGTCTGCTGCACCGTAAAAAAACCAGGGAACAGAATCAAGTCAAGTCAAGTCAAGTCAATTTTATTTATAAAGCACATTTCACATTACAAGCATGGACTCAATGTGCTCGTCAAAGTTAATACAAGCTTTTATTATATCATGCACCATGTTTTCCAGCCGGAGGTACTGTACACTTTCCTCAAACCACAAAGATAGGAGAGAAATGCACACCGTTGTCATTAATCCAGTCATATTTATGCTGAAAAAGGGAGGTGTTTTGTACGTTATAAGAGCCGATGTTGAACCTTATCTGTGAGGCCAACTGTAAGGAAAGAAACTTAAACATGTCACACTTTCAGCCATATGTTTTCTGTTGTCTATCTCTAATCCGACATGCCAACCCATCAAAGATCTACGACAACCAAGACCCAGAGAAAAACAGGAGGAGAACCATCAATCTTAGGCCACGTTTCCACATAGCCGGGTATTTACAAAAACGGATATTTCCCCCTGTACGTTTTGAAAAATACCATCATTTACACGAACCTGCATAAATAGCTGTTAAGGTGCTATGATAAGATAAGATAAGAAATCCTTTAATAGTCCCACAGAGGGGAAATTTGCTATGAGCATCCAGACCTACAGGGGGCAGTGTAACGAGAAGATAAAGTCATGCTAGCCAATCAGAATCCTGGAAAAAAACATCAACAAATGACACGAGTAACTTCCAGTTACTTCCAAGATGAACGAGAGTCTTTGGTTTGGAGTGACAGAGAAGTGGAGTTACTTTTAAGTGTGACTTTAGAATATAAAACAGGTAAAATAAAAAAAAATATTGACGGTTACAAACAAATTGTAAACACAGGTGTCACTCATGACGCTGGTGACGTTTCTGTCTCATAATGTGACGTTCTGAAGTCTAAATGTCCGTTTCCCTCCGTGTACAAGCAAACGTGAAGACGGAGTTTTTGCAAATCTCCACTTTGGCCGGAGTTTTCAGAACTGATGGTTTTTGGAGACTTTGAGCTTCATTTTAGTGTAAACGAACGGCCAAAACGCATAAAAACACCACCGTTTTTGCTACGTGTAAACGGGCCTTAAACATCCGTTCCTCTTCACCGTCCTCACCTAAAGAGGAACTCAGCTAATCAGTCTGGTCATAAAAACAGGAGGTGGTTCTGCGCTGAGAGCAACCATCAGTGTACAATCTTAAAGAAAAAAAACCCTCATACTTGTACAACTTGTACGCAAACACCATGAAAGAGAACCAGACGAAGCTGTAATTATTGAGGGTGAAAAACCTCCTGAAGTAACAGATTTATTGACAAGATGTGTCATCAGAAACAGTCCTGCTCCTCGTTTACTAACCTTAGTAGCATCTAGGGGTGGGGAAGCCTAGTCCTCCGAGTCCTCCGGGTCCTCCTTCATGTTTTATATTTCTTTGCTTCAGTCCACCCTGATATGAGTGACTGCGTTTCCATGCATCAATAACCCTTTTAAAACCCGAATATTGGCAAAAACCCGAATTTGCACAGCCATGTAAACACCAATAACCCCTTTGAATAACCTGAATTTGATCATATTCCGGTTTTTAAAAACCTGAAGCGAAGCAGCATTTGTTTTGAACTTGGATACAGGAAGAAGAAGCAGAAATGACGGTAATTGCGTCATGATGTTCTCCGTGCGTCGCTGGTTTGATCCAGATATCCTGAATGATTAATTACCATGTAAACGGAATATTCCCAATGTTTCAGTAACCGGAATATTAGCAATAACCCCAATTTTGACTGCATGTAAACGTAGTCAGTGTCTGTCATTAACAGACTGGTGTACACCTTGACAACCACCTGATGAGCTCCATTCATTAGAATCAGGTGTGCTGAATCAGGGAAACATCTAAAACATGCAGGACACTTGAGGACCAGGGTAGAAGACGCCTGTTCTAACAGCAAATGCTTCATGATGAACGCAGGTAGAGGGTGTTGGAGTGTAAAACCTGCAGCAAACATCTTGATGATGCAATGTAGCTTGATATGATTTTATTTAACAGTCCTGCTTCACTTCACTTCACTTCAACTGTACTTGTACTTGAAGGTAAATTTGTTTTGCAGTAGGGCGAGTACACACATACAACATAAACATAAACCATAATCACAGCATAAAAGGCTAAAACCATCTATTTATTTAGGAAGATTATGGCAGTAGGTATGAAACTGTTTTTGAAATGCTTGGTTTTGCATTGTGGCATCTGACTGGAGTAGCTGGAACTGGGTGTGTAAGATACAAATGCGTGAATGACTTTCTCTGGAGAACTGCTTTAAGCCCCAAGTGGACACGCTGTGCTGCAAGCAGTACTGGAGTTGAGGGAGGATGAGGGGGAATGGCATGCCCCCCTGAAATGAAAACGGTCCAAATCATCCCCCCCTGAAATAAAAACGGTCCAAATCATCCCCCCTGTAAAACTGCCACCCCTCCTTTCCATCCCTTATGTCATTTCATCAATGAATGTGGTTTTACTGCTATTTCAACATTTAGAGTCATCACCAGAAAAATAACACCAGAAAAATAACTTATTTGATAAGTTTCACCTGTTTCAAGTAAATTTTCACTTGAAATAAGTAGAAAAATCTGCCAGTGGGACAAGATTTATCTTCTTATTACAAGCAATAACATCTTGTTCCATTGGCAGATTTTTCTACTTATTTTAAGTGAAAATCTACTTGAAACAGGTGAAAATTGTTGTTTTTTCCAGTGATGAGTTTTGTTTTAAGTGTAATGAGATTTTTTTTACTAAAATGAGACATTTTAACTAGAAATAAGACAAATATTCTTGTTAAGATTGTGAGTTTTTGCAGTGATCCATGTTACTTATCCTGTGAAGGACAGAGTCATATTGATAAGTTCAGAAAAGTGTTTTTTATTGTTGTGTTTTGATGTATTTGATGTAAGCCCAGTGGATATTTAAAGCTTACAGAAGGCTGCATTTAACTGCTACTATGTCATTCCTGCAGTATTTCTGCAGCTGTTTTGGTCACTGCTATTATTTGTAATATATTATATTATTTGTAATCAGCACAAATGATCTGTCCCCATATGATAAAATCCACCATCCCCCCTGAATTCTTTTACAACTCGAGTACTGGATGCAAGCAACACTTGGATTTGCATTGTTTTGTAAAATTTACAGTGTTAATGTTGATAGCATTTTCATAAGAATGTTCTATCATAGTTGCATTGATCTGTTCTACATTTTCTTTTATTTGCTGACACGAGTAACTTTCTGGTAAACTGAATAATCCTCTGCAGGGCATTGCTTCAGTATAGATTCTTTTCAGTGCAGTCCTCTTCAAGGTTTTTTGATTTATTTATTTTTTTTAATTTATTTTATTTTTGTACATGTAAAAAAAAAAACACTTCATGAGAATTTTAAGAAAACAAAACAACGAAACAAAGAATTTCATCCTTTAAAACTTGTTATCTTGATTTACATGTGCCAAAAAAGGAGTAGGAAGAAGAAGTGTAAACTTATTTAGTCCTACCCCCATTCACTGATCATTTAAACTGTATTTATAAATATTCACACAAGATTTGAACAATCAAGTTATAATAATGTGAATATTAACTAATAAAAATAGTGCAAGTTTAAACATAAATTTGAATTAAATAAAAACAGCCGCCCAACTTAAAATACCCAGCAGGCATGTAAACAAATAAGCAAATAAAAGAGCAACAGTGTCATAAAGTAAGGCAGTAATGATCTTTTTAGACTGTACTCTTACTTCTTACAAGGACGGATTATCATGACCACGGGCCCTGGACACAAACTTGCAATGTGCCCCTATCTACAATAATATCCTATGTGCACGGTGCATGCCCTCCCCAATCACTCAGTTTGGTCACACAATGGCGCAGAGAATCCACAATCACACGGCATTACTTTGAAATGATATGTTATTTATTTTCACAGGTTAAATTACTGCCATCCTATGTATGTTTCTTCACTGGTAAAAAACCCCAAACATTTACCATTAATAATGAAACGTAAAAAAAACTGATCGCTTTGGAGAAACGCGTCTGCTAAATGACATTGCAACATTGTAAAACATCAAACGCCAGACAAGCCCTTGTCAATTAGGCGGTGACAAGCAGGTCCTCCAAATGCCCGCAGGCGCTCCACCAGCCAGCAGTGTACAGTCCCTGCAATTAGTATCAATTTCTGTTGAGACCTCCTCGGAGAACGCAGACACAGGCCGGGTAAATGGCCAAACATTGTCCGAATGACACCGAGAGCCCTGGATGACAACGCGTAATTCAGGCTTTAAGGCTGATTTATGGTTCCCCGTTAAATCGACGCAGAGCCTACGCCGTAGGGTATGGCGTAGCCCACGCCATAGGGTACGCGTGTACATTATGCCATAACTCTTGATGGTTGCGGAGAAAGAAAAACGTTTGAGTTCAGGCAAGATGGGACACAAACGCAGGGCAGGGTCTCAATCCCTCAGCTTCCAAAGCAGCATCTTTAGCGTCTTTTTCTTTCTTTCTTTTCCTCTTTGCCGCCCCGCTTTTTGGTCGCTTCTCCATTTTGGCCACTAGAGTAACGGTTTGACCTGCGTTTTGAACTATGACCTACGTCATAACGTTATACGTCAGTAGGACATTGAAATGATTTAATACAATAATTTGCATAACATTCAAACAATTACATAATAATTACATTTTCAAAATCACATTTATGTAATTTATATATTTATTTTATTTCATTTTAATTTACACATTTAAAAAAAAACAAAATGTCTGAAAGCCGAGGGCCCCCATTGGCTCCAGGGCCCTGGGCACACGCCCACTTTGCCCATGCTGTAATCCGCCATTGACTTCTTACTGTACTTTTCTGGCTTAAAGAATAAAATGTTTGTGTTTGAAGTGACCTAGGATCTTCCTCGCGGTAGCAGGGTGTCCATCACGCTGCCCTCGTTCACGCAAAGTCGCCCAGAATGCGCGGCACCGCCTGCGCCGTATTTCTGAAACTCAGCTGAGGAAGTCGACAAAGACGCTCCGTTCGGGTTTCAGTCACCGTTGTAACTTCACTTTTATTTATTTGCCTCCGCTGTCACATGGCTTTGTTCATGTGCAGATCACCACAAACAAACAACTTTATTAACTCACTTTACGTGACAGTCCACACTCCGCACCCCCACCCCCCCCCAGCTTTCTTCATATTAGCAGCGTGGTCGCGCAACATTACCTGGACCTGTTGCTTGCTGATACACCAGTTGTTTAGCATTTTTTCCACAGTCTATTTGATGCGCTGATCAAAATAATGAGAATAAAATACCGATCCCTGATCACGATGCAACGTCCGATTTTCGATCAAGTCTGAAACAACGTGATCACGTGATCGGATTGGGACATCACTACTTGTTGACGTCCCAAAGACGGGACTATTTTCTACGACTGAGCGATGCTTCTCTTACGTTTCAGAGGACCTGTAGTATCATTGATGGCACTTTTCTAACCTCTGACCATTCTGACGATTCTGTGGAGGTTTTCACTGGTTCATCTCATGAGTCTGTGTCGTGTTTTTATCTGTCATACGTTCACAATCACACCAGTGAACTCCTCACCTGTTCACTACCCGCATTTCAGTGTTCAGTCACTGAGAACATACCACAGCAGTGACTAAGTAAAACATGTTTCAACTTTGTTTCATTTAGAGTTTTATCTGGAGGCTTTTTACCTCTGCATATTGGTGGTATGAGTAGATGTTCCTGGACCGCTTTTCTCTCTCTCTGATGCTGTTCTCTGTCATCTCAGACCTCAACTCTAATGCTGAGAGGTGGAGTCAGCACACCCAGGTGCCACTTCTGTTGTAATAGACGCTATATAAATACAATTTAATTGAATTGAAGTTTGTTATTCCTATTATTTAAGGTTTTTTTCTGGTGCGGTCACCAGAAAAAACAACCTAGAGCTCAACGCTCTAAAGACAGTGGAGATGATAGTGGACTACAGGAGGAACACAGCCCCACCTGCCCCCCTCACCCTGTGTGACTCCCCAGCAGACTCTGTGGAGTCCTACCGCTTCCTGGGGACCATCATCACCCAGGACCTCAAGTGGGAGCTGAACATCACCTCCCTCACCTTCCTGGACCATCATCACCCAGGACCTCAAGTGGGGGCTGAACATAACCTCCCTCGTCAAAAAAGCTCAGCAGAGGATGTACTTCCTGCGGCAGCTGAAGAAGTTCAACCTGCCAAAGACAATGATGCAGTTCTACACGGCCTTCATTGAGTCCATCCTCACCTCCTCCATCACCTCCTCCATCACCTCCTCCATCACCGTCTGGTACGCTGCTGCCACTGTGAAGGACAGGAGCAGCTGCAGCGTATCATCCGCTCTGCAGAGAAGGTGATTGGCTGCAATCTTCCATCTCTCCAGGACCTGCACGCCTCCAGGACCCTGAAGCGTGCAGGAAAGACGGCGGTAGACCCCTCCCACCCCGGACACAAACTGTTCCAGACTCTTCCCTCTGGCAGGAGGCTGCGGTCCATCAGGACCAAAACCTCACGCCACAAGAACAGTTTTTTCCCGTCTGCAGCTGTCCTCGTCAACAAGGCCCCGGTCCCCCCTCCCCCTCCCCGTCTACCACGGACTGCCCCCCCCATCCCACTCTACGTTACATTAACGTAAATATTCCAATTCCTGACCCGTGTTACATTTACGCACATCCTAGGTCACTTTTGCACAGACTCATATCCGGCACTCTCTCTTTTCATTATATATTTGCTATGGTATTGTATTGCACCAATCACCACAACAAATTCCTTGTGTGTGTTTAACAAACTTGGCAATAAACCTTTTTCTGATTCTGATTTCTGATTCTGATTTCCTCCACTGTCACCTCGTGCTTGCTCAGGATGGAGGGATTGAACTGAAGCTGTTGTTTCCTTCTCTGATGCGTCCTGAGTTGACCTTGATGTGACCTGGAGTGACATAAATAAAGTGGTGAGAAAGACAGCTGGCCCGTTTTTATTTGACCGATGTCAAATGAACAAGTGGTAATCTTTTTATTCTGTTTGTTTAAAGTCACTTTGTTCAGCAGCAGTACACATGCAGGGGAGGGGTAAAAAGGTACAAAATATTGAATTACAAAATATAAACAGTATATGCATTGGAATGGAATTAAAAGTAGTGCAGTACGGGAAAGAAAGAAAAACAGTGCAAAAAAAGCAGGTAGGATGTGTGTGAGGTAGACAGATATTGCACAGATATTGCACGTTATTATACGTCTTCCATCAAAGAAAGAGAGAAAGTAATAAAAGCTGAAATGTTAAGTACTTCAGGGGTGGTGTCTGCGTCTGGAGAGAAATGTTGGATGGAAAAGTCCATGACGTCCTGCAGAGGAGGAGATCTCCCAAACATAGTAATTAAGGCGTGGCAGAAACTATTGACACGCAGGCGTAAACAGATGAATGTTCGCTATTATGTAGTGTCTGAAGATATTGGCAACCATACAGACTGAAGAAAAAGAAAACTTGGAATTGGATTGGTCATTACATCTTGATCTGGGTCCATTTTATTTATCATCTTTAATCAATTCAAAGACACTATCAAAAGCCGTAAAGGTCGGTTGAGGGTTAGGGTCTGAAAAAGCACGTTGCATAACAACCAAAGCAGCAGGCAAACCGGCAACTGATGGATGGGAAATTTGCAGAATGTCTTAGGAGAAATTCAGCCAAACTTTGTGTTCTGTCAACAAAGCAATGATTCAGAGAAAGGACGTGCAGGAGCCTGTTTTACCTGAGTCCCTGGGCCCGGCAGACGGGAGGGTGCGGGCGTTTCACCTGAAAACAGGTGTGTCTCTGTGAGTCATCACCGTTGAAATAACTGCGACACCTCTCGGCTTCCTGGTTCTGCTTTTGCTGCCAGCGATTTAATCTGCCTACAGAGGTTAGACAAGATAAAGTGCTGTAAAGAAATAAAGTTGTTCACACGAAAAACCAACTGTGTTTGATCTCTTCTGAGGAAAATCTTTACAGCTTTGTTTGGAATTGCAGAACATCATTTCCTTTTTCCACATAATCCAATAAAACAAAAAGCCAATTCATAGTAAAGGAAGTCGGTTCCATACGCCAATGAAAAATAAAAATAAAACAGACTTCTGTTGAAATCTGTATGTCTAAACCAGGGGTCGGCAACCCGGCAATATAGCGCCGCCGTAGTGGCTCCTGGACCTTTTTCAAAAATGTTTGACCTTTTTTTTCCCTTTTTTCTTCTTTTTCTTCTTTTTTTCGCTTTTTTCTCTTTTTTTCCTTTTTTTCTCTTTTTTTTCCTTTTTCTTTTTTCCTTTTTTTCTTGTTTTTTTTTCTTTTTTCTCTTTTTCTTTTTTTTCATCCTTTTTCCTTTATTTTAATCTCGACATTTCGACTTTTTTTCTTGAAATTTTGACTTTTTTCTCAAAATTTCAACTTTTTTTCTCAACATTTCGACTTTTTTCTCGAGATTGTACTTCAACATTAATCTCGACATTTCGACTTTTTTCTCGAAGTGCATAATGAAAAAAATGTTTTTCCCCCAGTTATAACTAATATAGAAACATGCAGCGTGTGTTGTCTTCATTCTAAGGCTTATACAGGACTTTTCATTTTTTGCGGCTCCAGACATATTTGTTTTTTGTGTTTTTGGTCCAATATGGATCTAAAACATTTTGGGTTGCCGACCCCTGGTCTACGTCTACACAGTAACACAACTATATATATAAAATCAAATATACATAAAATGTTATAAATGATGGCTAAAAACAGGCAGGGGCACATGCTCTCTCTCTCTCTCTCTCTCTCTCTCTCTCTCTCTCTCTCTCTCTCTCTCTCTCTCTCTCTCTCTCTCTCTCTCTCTCTCTCACACAACAGATCAGTGTTGACACTGTTGGTTATTGTTTGGAATATTTATTGAATAGTTTGTTAATGAGTCATTGACAAGTCAACACTGAAAGACTTTCACTTGCCAGGTCCTTGGAAATGTTCATTTCTCTGATTCATCTGTGACGTCTGTCATTAGCTCTTTGCTGCTTTTAAACAGTTTGGAGTACTTTTGTAAATGTAGGATGAATGCACTTTTGCTGGGATGAGGGGTGTGAACCATGAGCTGCAGATCGATGACTGTGAAAATCTTTTCCTCCTCCTCTCCTTTCACACATAAAAAGAATAACAGACGAAGTGTAACACGCTCCCTCTCAGTGATCTCAGAGTAAAAACCAGTCGTACAGGAAACCCACGCCCAGGGCTGGACTGGGACAAACAGTTCAATCCAGGTCAATTCAATTTTATTTCTATAGCGTCTATTACAACAGGAGTTGTCTCTAGGATCTTTCCAGAGACCAGAACATAAACCCCCGATCAATTATTACATTAACAATGGCAGGTAAAAACTCCCCTAGTGGGAGAAAAACCTTAAGCCAAACAGTGGCAAGGAAAACTCCCCTTTAGGAGGAAGAAACCTGGACCAGGACCTGGATCATAAGGGGGTAGAAACCTGGACCAGGACCTGGATCATAAGGGGGTAGAAACCTGGACCAGGACCTGGATCATAAGGGGGTAGAAACCTGGACCAGGACCAGGATCATAAGGGGGTAGAAACCTGGACCAGGACCTGGATCATAAGGGGGTAGAAACCTGGACCAGGACCTGGATCATAAGGGGGTAGAAACCTGGACCAGGACCTGGATCATAAGGGGGTAGAAACCTGGACCAGGACCTGGATCATAAGGGGGTAGAAACCTGGACCAGGACCTGGATCATAAGGGGGTAGAAACCTGGACCAGGACCTGGATCATAAGGAGAAACCTGGAACAGGACCTGGATCATAAGGGGGTAGAAACCTGGACCAGGACCTGGATCATAAGGGGGGACCCTCCTGCCGAAGACCAGACTGGACAGAGCAGGAAAAGAGACGGAGAGAATGAATAAGGATGGACAGATGTATCATCTAAGGTCCAAAAGAGCAGATAAATTAGTGAGAGTTGTGTGCACGTGTACGCATGACTACTGGGTGGACTGCAATTTCATTCTATCTTATTAAGTCCTATAATTTCACTTTAATTTCCATTACTTTTCCATTTACATTGGGATGTCAAAAATGGATCCAAACAGACAGAGAGAATGAAGAACAGAGAAAGGAGAGGGGGCAGGTCAGGATGTCAGCAGACATCTACACAGGCAGGTGGAAGCAGCAGTGGGAATATCAGAGGGGGGGGACTGCAGGTCAGCATGCAGCTCCTGAAGCTCCGGCCTGCAAACTTGCACAAAAGAGAAAAGAGGGAGGGGGGGGGGGGGCAGACCAGACCAACACACTACAAGAACACTAACCGCCCTGTTTGGTGTGTGGCCTTCACAATTTGTTCTTTCTCCTGCTAATAGAGATTTAACTGCATTTACAACCCTGCTGGCCAGGAGGCTAATTCTGCTGAGATGAAAATCCACAGCCCCACCCACCCATACGATCTGGGACTTTCAACATTGTACCTTGCATGATGCGTTTATTATTTATTTATTCATTTCATTTATTTTTGCTATGTAATTCTTCATA
Source organism: Cololabis saira (assembly GCF_033807715.1). NCBI lineage: Eukaryota > Metazoa > Chordata > Actinopteri > Beloniformes > Belonidae > Cololabis > Cololabis saira. The sequence continues at coordinate 3,716,124 of NC_084599.1, read as the reverse complement.
TTTTGTTTTTCTTGTGCTTGAATTGGGTACAGTAGGTGCCAGGGGTGGTGGGTGGAGTGAGAGGGAGGTTGAGTCTTGTTGTACGGCTCTGTTATATTAACATTTGTTAACTCTGAACTTGTGAACCACTGTATTTTTATGTGAAAAACATCAATAAACAAATTGTTAAAAAAAAAAAAAAACTACAAGAACAAACAGTGCGGCGGGGAGTCATACAGTGACTCAGGACACCCTTACACATACACTGCACACATATGCTCATATCACACTTGAGCTGTCCTGAACTGAACCTGGCCCCGACTGGAGGGGACAGGTTCTTCTTCTGGAAGCCAATTTGTTACAAAAACATCATAACTACAAAAAATATTATAAAATACAATTGCATAGAAAATATGGAACAACATACGTAAAAACAAAACAAAAAACAAAGCTCAGTTCCTGATCAATTAGAACAAAGAGTGTCAGGGTCTTTCCCTGACCCTGCACCCCAACCTGGGACTTGCTGATTGGGCCGGAGCTTCGGGAGCTGCGTGCTGGCCTGCGGTCCCCACCCCTGGTCATCCCGTTGCTGCTTCCACCTGCCTGCTGTGCTGTTGCCGTCCCTGACCCACCAGTCTGGCCCTCGGCAGGAGGGTCCCCCCTTATGAGCCTGGTCCTGCTCAAGGTTTCTTCCTCCTAAAGGGGAGTTTTTCCTTGCCACTGTTTGGCTTAAGGTTTTTCTCCCACTAGGGGAGTTTTTACCTGCCATTGTTTATGTAATAACTGCTCGGGGGTCATGTTCTGGGTATGGGTCTCTGGAAAGCGTCTAGAGACAACTCTGTTGTATTAGACGCTACATAAATAAAATTGAATTGAATTGAATTGAATTGTCAGAAAAAGTCCAAAACAAAAGCGGAAAAATCGTCAGAAGAAGAGTGAAAGAAAATAGCAAACAGCAGGATCACTATGTGGTACAATGGTGTGAACATTCACCTCCTGCCCTTTACAATGGCTGACGGAGATAAACTTCTCTGCTCGTCTTCCACAATCACGGCTTGTGCGGCAATAAGTGTCTTCTCCATTTCCATTTTTATTTATTATAAGTATCTCATAGCCATCATTATTGTCCATCGCTCCTGTAGTTTCTTGTGCTGGCCCCCCTTTTTTCTCTTTTGTGCATGTTTGCAGGCCGAAGCAATCTTTGTTTTGATTGAATAATTAAGACACAAATCTACCTCCATATCTGGCACCCGAAACGTTTCACATTCTCAAAACATTACTTTGGCCCCGACCGCCTGCAAGGCAAGGCAAATGTATTTATAAAGCACATGTCATAGGACGAGCACGTGCGGCTCCATGTGCGGAGGCTGTTACCTGGTGACTAATGTTCCAATTTAGTCATCACACTTATTTTATTCATATAGTGGCAGTTCCCAGCAACAAAGGCGTGTGAAAACACGCGACACTCCTCCTTTTTTAATCTTAGGAAGGTGTTTAATGTCGTTTACAATCAACTTTGGATATTCCAGTGGCGTAGCCAGAAAAGACACATTGGGTTTGCACCAGCAAAGACTGGGTGTGCCAAATTTATTTTCAACAAAACTGGATGTTACACCTCCACAAACATTCAAAAGCGTGTATATCCAACATTATTAACAGTACAAAACATATCCACACGTGTGTGCTCTCATCAGTAATAAAACACATATCCAGGTTTGAGAGTACATATGACGTGCTCTCAAATAAAATCAATAATATATAATAAGTATAATAATATATATAATATAATAATGAGTAATAAAATAACCACACTTTATGTTTGTCCTAAAAAAAATCACAAAAATATAACCACGACACATCGCCTGACTGAAGTTTTAATATACAAAATAAGATTTTTTATTTTGAATTATTTTGAACATCATGATTACATACTAATAGCCTAGATTTAGTATACTACAACATGTTAATAAGACTATAAAAAAATAATAATAATGCATCACTGCCCCGCTGGGATATTCTTTATAGGAAACATTTTCTTTCTCTGCTGTAAAGAATTAAACAGGATTTTGAGTGTTGGTCTCTACTAAATCTTTCCATATATGCCAGGATAAATACAGTTAAAATGAACATTTTTATGCACTTTTTATACTTACTTCAATGCATTCCCATTTTCCTTCCTCTTTCGTTTTTTCATAAAGTAGATTTTATTTGGAACAGGAAAACTCCCAGACCCAAATCTTTAGGCGGGATGTTATTACCAAACTTTCTTTATTATTACTGGGCAAACAATATTAGAAATTTTAGCATAAGTATTATTTGTGTATTTGATTTATTGTTGGTATTTATGTCTATTATGTGGGGTTAGGTGCCAATGGGGGGTTCTGTGATGATGTTGAGTTTATGACTGTATTGTATGGAGAACAGCTGTTTTCTTATGTAACAACGTAATAAACAGATTGTTAAAAAAAAAGACACGAGGAGAGACAATTCCCAACGGTTGAAAAGAACACGCCTCTGCAGAACCAGACTGAAGGACGGACTGTGCCTCGACTGGTAGAGACGGAGAGAACAAAAGAAAGAAAAGAAAAATGTTGTTTGCCTTTCATCGTGTCATCGAAGGGATTTCAATACCAATGTTTCCAGTTTTCACTTCATTTAGCTCCTTTTCATTTTTACATCTACACTTCCATCTATTATCAGAGATGATCTGCCAGTTAATACACGAGGAAATTTGGTCGGTTCATTTCCCCTCATCATCATTTTCCCGCACAGCAGCAAAAAATAAAGTTTCACCTGAGTTTCGCATGAGTTTCAGTACAACGTGTGCTCCGTTTGGATATTTGGTTTGAAGCCTTAATTGTCTCAGCGCAGGCATGAAGAACTACCGGTACATCAGAACATCCACACATTTAACACATTCTGGTATGATTTTTCTGACATCATGACTAAACTTCTAGGAGTGCATCTTCCATTAGATCCTCAAACCTGTGTATTAGGAGATAGTACAAATATTGATGCTCGATTAAGAAAAGCTCAAAAGAAGTTTCTCTCACAGGCCTCGTGTGTTTCCGGCGTCACATGGAAGTCTGACTCCCAACTTCCTATGGGAAGATGGTTTCAGAAATGAATAGCTGTGTTCCACTAGAAAAAAGGACATATACACTCAGGAAAGACTATCATACTTTTACAGAGATGTGGCAACCCTATTTGGCATACAGGACTGTCTCAGAAAATTGTGATAAAGCCCTTTATTTTCTGTAATGCAAAAACAGCTTAAGAAACTTAAGAAGCTTAAGAAAACTCAAATATCCTATCTCAAAAAATTTGAATATTCTGGGAATCTTAATCTTAAACTGTAAGCCATAATCAGCAATATTAAAATAATAAAAGGCTTGCAATATTTCAGTTGATTTGTAATGAATCCAGAATGGATGACATTTTAGTTTTTTAATTGCAGAAAATAAAGAAGTTTATCACAATATTCTAATTTTCTGAGACAGTCCTGTATATGGACACATTGTCATTGGACGGGTTTTAGATTTATAAGCTTTTTTTTTTTTTTGCTGTCAGTGCTGACTGTTGTCTACCTTGACTCTCGTTTTTTCCTCATTTATTTGTCATTATTTATGTTTTCTCTCCCTTTTTTATTCCTTTACCTATTTTTCTCTCTCTCTTTCTCTCGACTTGTCTATGGGTGGGTTGGAGAGGAGTTTGAAGTTCTGTGTTTGTGTTTTCATATACTGTATACCTTGAAAAATGCTGAAAATAAAATACAAAAAGACAAAAAACCAACAGACACATCACATCTCAGTGATGAGACTCGCAGACGGAGTTCTCTATCGTATCGAGACTATCTCTCCACTCCGTTCCATATTCCATATGTACAGGGAGCTGGAGAGATAGTCTCTCACTCAGAGAACCAAGGTTACAAAGTAACCAAACGCTTCATGATTACACAAGCAGTCACACGCATCAGTCACACCACAATCCAATAATAATAGTCATATCTCTGTTTCATATCTTTTTATTGATGCAAAAGTAACAAAGCCACTTCCATACGCCAGGGCACGTTGGTGACAGCAATGAACATGGTTGTATGCACCAGAGAATTTACATTTACATACTTTTTAAGAACAAAATAACGATAACACAAAACAAGACTATAAACAATACAATAAAATAGACATAGTCTGATTGAAATAATTAACTGGGAACATAAACATAAAGATAGACAAAAAGTAAAGAACTTAAAAAAAACAAAAAAACCCAAGTAAAAAATAAATACATAAAAAGGGAGTGGGGGGGTGGGGGTAGGAGGGGGGGGGGGGGGGGGGGGGGGGGTTACGTTGTCGCAAAAAAGTCCATAAACGGTTGCCATTTATTACAGAATTTGTCCAAGTTGCCCCTCTTGAGTATCTAATTTTCTCTACTTTTAAAAGGGACATAACCTCGTTAATCCACTGTTACTGGAAGGAGCTGTCGTGGATTTCCAGTTAAGAAGGAGGAGGCGTTTAGCAATCACGGAGGTGAAAGCCATTACTTCCAATTCTTTAGTAAAGTATCGGGTATAAACTCCTCAGGAAGACCAAAAATGCCAATGTGTGGTGAGGCGTCAATAGTTTTTGAGAATACCTTGGACATGGTGTCGAGGTAAACTTGCCAAAAATGTGTCAGGGCTGGACAAGAGAAAAACATGTGCGTAAGATTACAAGGTGATCCTGCACATCTGTCACTAACATCTACCATATTTGGGAAAATTCTTGCCCACCTTGTCTTTGAATAATGACATCTAAATACAACTTTAAATTGTATCAAGGTCAAACGGGCACAAATGGAAGTCTTGTGAACGACCTTTAGTGCAGCTTCCCACCAATACTGATCAAAAGCTAATCCTAGTTCACGCTCCCAGGTCTCTTTTGTGCTAGTGGTCAAATAACCATCATATGACTGAATAGAACTATACATTTTTGAAATGAAAGACCTTTGTAAAGGATTGAATTGCAAAAGGTCACCCCATGGCTGCTCAGGTGAATAATAGTAATATCTGATAGAATAATCTGATACTGGAGCAGATTTAATAGCTCTGTAATATGTTCAGCCACTCCTCGTTAGCAGGAAAGTCTTAAAGTAGCTCACAAGTATCATAAGTATCAAAAGTATCTTGTGAAAAAATATACTCAAGTATCAAAAGTAAAAGTACAAGTGAAAAGAAGAAAAGAAGAAAAGAAGACATGAAAAGAAGCAACACAACCAAAAATGATCCTTCCCTTGTTTTTTTTATTTCACTTTCAGGTGAATGAAATGTGGAACAGAATACAACACCAGAAATAAACTGTCTTTCTTGCAAAATATAATTCTTTGATTATTTTAATTTGTAACGAGTAACGAGGTGGCAAATGTCAAACTAACGAAATAAAAGTATATTTTTTAACTTTTAAATGTAGTGAAGTAAAAGTAAAAGTCCTGATTAAAAAAAAACGTAAGTAAAGTTCAAATCATCAAAAAGACTATTTAAGTGATGTAACGAAGTACATCTACTTCGTTACTATACACTTCTGAGAAAAGACACACAAAATCAAAACTGTCCCCTCATTTCACATACTCCTGCTGAGTCTTCCTGCGTGGACGTTTTTATCGTCTAAATCTTTTATATTGTGTCCTTCATGCTAATCTAGAAGACTTGTGTGTGAATATTAATATTTAGATTTAAATAATGTAACCGTCCAACATTGTGGAGGAGCACGTCATCATCTCAGTGTCTGACAGAGACGTCATCTAAAAGTTTACTTAAACATTTATTCGTTGTATAGAATAAGCAAGCAGAGCTGGAAAATAATGACTAACTGAAAATAAAATAAATGAAATAGAGAAAAAGCATTCTAATGCAGTTAAAGTGAGTTATGTTCATGAAAACTTTTTTTAAGGATTTTAAAGTAGCTCAGATTTTGTGGTTTCTGGTGTTTGTCTGATCTGTTCATCTCTTTTTATCTCCTATAAAGAACAAGAATAGCTGAGATTAAAAGGCCAGAGAAACTTTCTCAATATTAGTTTAACAGGAAGTACTTCTCCTGTTCAACGTTGTTAACGCTGTGTTTCCCCCACCGCCTTTATGCTTCCCTATCATGTTTTCATGACTATGTTAAAGCAGTTTGTGACCCTTGAAATAAATAAATGTTACTTACTTATTTTCCTCCCCTTTATCTTTAAAACATGTTTTGTTCCACATGACAAAGACAATGATTAATTGCAATAGTTTTGTTGGGAAAGTGGTTGAATGAAGTCAAATTTGTGATGTTTTTTTTCTTCATCTGTGTTTTCAGCTATTCTCCGTGCTGTTTCCTAGTTTCACCACATGATGACGCTGTTACGTGGTTTTTAATGTGACGCTTTAAGACAGTGTTGCAAAGTTTATTGGGGGAAAGTCAAGAAGTCAAGACAAGCTTGCGTGCAGACAACAGTGTGACCATGGCGGTGCATCTTTCCAGTCCTCCATCAGTATACAGGACTGTCTCAGAAAATTTGGATATTGTGATGAAGTCCTTAGTTTCTGTAATGCAATTAAAAAACAAAAATGTCATACATTCTGGATTCATTACAAATCAAATGAAATATTGCAAGCCTTTTATTATTTTAATATTGCTGATCATGGCTTACAGCTTAAGAAAACTCAAATATCCTATCTCAAAAAATTAGAATATTCTGGGAATCTTAATCTTAAACTGTAAGCCATAATCAGCAATATTAAAATAATAAAAAGGCTTGCAATAATTCAGTTGATTTGTAATGAATCCAGAATGTATGACATTTTAGTTTTTTTAATTGCATTACAGAAAATAAAGAACTTTATCACAATATTCTAATTTTCTGAGACAGTCCTGTACTCCTGTATAACAGCTATACTGGTGTTGAAAAGCATGACGCTGACTGAAACATGAAAAATGATGGATTTCCATCTGCTGCACTCTTTTTTTTTTTTTTACAAATCTTTTTATTTTACAAAAGAAAGGCGATCAGATACATTGTGCACGCATGCCTACTCCGGCCAACGCCCCCCCTCACCCCCCCCCCACACACACACAAAAAAGCAGAAAAACCAACACAAAAAATAAAAATAAAAATAAAAATAAACTGGGAAAAAAAAAAAGTGAGTGAATAAGAATATGGAAAATAACAACAGTAAGTAACAATAGGGGCATCAAAACTCAAATACGTACAGATACATAAGATACATAAAGTAAATGACAGCAATAAAACAGCAACCAGCATACAATGAAGTTCTCTAGACCAGAGAATAATGGGAACCAAAATTCTTGAAAAAGATGGCCATGATTATATTTTTCCAAGGTTAGTTTTTCTAAGGGTAGAAATGCTGCGAGTTGGTCTACAAAGGTTTTATGAGATGGAGGGGAATCGTTCTTCCAAAATAAAAGTAAACATTTCTTTGCAAAGCAAAATTAAATTCAATTAATATCCTGCATTTTTTGTTATCTAGTTGTAAATTATATGTGTCATTAAATAAATATAAACTACTGCTTAAATAAATTTTTTTGTCCAGGACTGATTGTGTAAGGGAATTAATTGAATTCCAATAATTTTGTAATCGGTCGCATTCCCAGAACATACAGTATGCATGAATGTTCCCCTCCATCCTTTTACATCTGGGACACTTTGACCAAATATCCTTTGATATTTTATGCTTTTTTATTGGAGTTAAAGAGCTGCACTCTTCTAACAAGAAACCCAAAGGACAAATACCCAAAGACCCAAAGGAAAAATAGGCAAAAGTAAGTAGGAAAATAGAGAAAATATAGTGTGAATCTCTTCACATAGACCTGCCCTGGCTACATGTAAGCAAGAGTAGAAATACCATTTTTACAAGAAAACTAGATAATATGACATAAACACATGCGCTCACACACACACACACTAATCAAAACAATGATGAATAAAGATACATTTCCATCAAGATATATTTTATAATAGGTTTGCTTTTGTGCACAATCACAATGGATTTGAAGTAATATGGTCAAGATATGATCAAAGTTCAGATTTAAACGAAGAGGTTTTATTTAACATCTAGAATTTACAGCCACTTTAAACAAAATGCCTCCATTTTTCAAAGGCTCAAACGCATTTAGAAGTTGTTCCCTATCCCGGTGTGGTTCATTCCCTCATCACTTCACAACTAAAATAGCTGATTAAAGGTCAGGGGCTGATTTGATTTGATTTGATTTGAAGATTTTATTTCGAACATGCAAGTTAAAAAAAGAATACAAAAAAGTTAAAAAAAAAAAATACACACACACACACACACACACACATATATACATATATATATATATATATATATATATATATATATATATATATATATATATATATATATATATATATATATATATATATATATATATATATATATATATATATAAGGATTGAAGTAAACACTTATCCAGTCCTACCCCTGAATCTACATACATTCTTACATATAACAAGAGTTTCAATAAGATTACTTATAAAACACACATAACCAAACACCCCTACTTTAATAACTGTTCAATACAGTGATATAATACTCAATTATATGTATATATAAATATAGTCAAAAACAAAACACATAATTCAATTCAATTCAATTCAATTTTATTTATATAGCGTCTAATACAACAGAGTTGTCTCTAGACGCTTTCCAGAGACCCATACCCAGAACATAAACCCCCGAGCAGTTATTACATAAACAATGGCAGGTAAAAACTCCCCTAGTGGGAGAAAAACCTTAAGCCAAACAGTGGCAAGGAAAAACTCCCCTTTAGGAGGGAAGAAACCTTGAGCAGGACCAGGCTCATAAGGGGGGACCCTCCTGCCGAGGGCCAGACTGGTGGGTCAGGGACGGCAACAGCACAGCAGGCAGGTGGAAGCAGCAACGGGATGACCAGGGGTGGGGACCGCAGGCCAGCACGCAGCTCCCGAAGCTCCGGCCCAATCAGCAAGTCCCAGGTTGGGGTGCAGGGTCAGGGAAAGACTTGTGCTCCGTAATGCAAGCTACAAGCCACCCACGACCACCTGCAGAGAGAGAAAAGGGAGGAGAAGGGGGGGCCAGCAACGGGATGACCAGGGGTGGGGACCGCAGGCCAGCACGCAGCTCCCGAAGCTCCGGCCCAATCAGCAAGTCCCAGGTTGGGGTGCAGGGAAAGACTTGTGCTCCGTAATGCAAGCTACAAGCCACCCACGACCACCTGCAGAGAGAGAAAAGGGAGGAGAAGGGGGGCCAGCAACGGGATGACCAGGGGTGGGGACCGCAGGCCAGCACGCAGCTCCCGAAGCTCCGGCCCAATCAGCAAGTCCCAGGTTGGGGTGCAGGGTCAGGGAAAGACTTGTGCTCCGTAATGCAAGCTACAAGCCACCCACGACCACCTGCATGTTGCAGGCAAAGGATGCTGCAACATGGACAAAAGAGAGAAAAGGGAGGAGAAGGGGGGGCCAGCACAAGAAACTACAGGAGCGACTCTGACACACTAAAGTTTACACTACCTAGAGATTTACCAACACCAGCTAGAGGTTTACTAAACACTAACTATAGGCTTTACTAAACAGAAATGTTTTAAGTTTAGTTTTAAAGGTGGAGGTGGTGTCAGCCTCCTTAACCCAGATTGGAAGTTGGTTCCATAGTAGTGGTGCCTGATAGCAGAACGCCCGCCCTCCAAATCTACATTTAGATACTCTAGGAACTACGAGTAAACCTGCACTCTGAGAACGGAGAGCTCTGACAGGAACATAAGGCACTATCAGGTCTTGCAAATAATGCAGAGCTAAGCCGTATAAGCAAACAAAAGAAAAGAAAACCAATGTCAAGCATTTAGTTGTGTTACTTTGTATGTATATACTAATAGAAGTAATTATAATGCATAGTATTACATTATCATTACTTTACTATAATATTACAATATAATAGAGAACAATAGACAGCAAGTATATAACAATATACTTGAATAAGTTGTTCCCTATCCCGGTAAGAGTAGATATGCTATATATGCATTGGTTCATAATAATAACACATTTAACTTGTAACGCACTTTCCATTCAATGAATCTCAAAGTGCTACACTTAGATCATTATTCATCCATACACATCCTCACTGGTGGTGGTAGCTGCATTTGTAGCCATAGCTGCCCTGGGGCAGACTGACAGAAGCGTGGCTGCCATACCGCGCCTAACGGCCCCTCCGACCACCACCAACATTCATACACATTCACACGGGGCAAGCTGGGTAAGGTGTCTTGCCCAAGGACACTACGACAGTAACTGGGATGGAGCGGGAATCGAACCGCCGACCTTCGGATCATTGGACGACCCACTCTACCACCTGAGCTATTGCCGCTCATATATTTACCTCCAATTATATACATAAAAATTACTATAATTCTATATCTCGACTTATGTACATATAACTATAAATCAATATATATTAATATAGATTATATTATAGACACACAAATACTGTACGTATAATACAACTCAATATATCCATATACATATAACATATAATATGTATAATAATATATAACATATCTATATCCATAATATACGTCTGGATGAAGGAGTGAAGGTAGAGGGAGAGTAGCTCTGGATGAAGGAGTGAAAGTAGAGGGAGAGTAGCTCTGGATGAAGGAGTGAAGGTAGAGGGAGAGTAGCTCTGGATGAAGGAGTGAAGGTAGAGGGAGAGTAGCTCTGGATGAAGGAGTGAAGGTAGAGGGAGAGTAGCTCTGGATGAAGGAGTGAAGGTAGAGGGAGAGTAGCTCTGGATGAAGGAGTGAAAGTAGAGGGAGAGTAGCTCTGGATGAAGGAGTGAAGGTAGAGGGAGAGTAGCTCTGGATGAAGGAGTGAAGGTAGAGGGAGAGTAGCTCTGGATGAAGGAGTGAAGGTAGAGGGAGAGTAGCTCTGGATGAAGGAGTGAAGGTAGAGGGAGAGTAGCTCTGGATGAAAGAGTGAAGGTAGAGGGAGAGTAGCTCCGTTGGTATATCTGTGCGGTAATGTTAATGATTTCTCAGCGTGAGAAATGGCGTGTGGCGTGTGAAATGCTGTTGTTTTGAAAATAATTTTACTGTTAGACATGAATACTTCCTTTTCAGATGCATTCACTGATAAAATGTGAAAAGGAAAAAAGCAGACAAACCGGTTCAATGTTTTACTTTTGCATTTATTTATTACTGATACAAATGCTAAGGTGGAAAAATACCGTGGAATGATTAAAAGAAAAACAAGAAAATACTTTTTATTTGATTTTATTAAATAAAATCAACACCATGGTGAGGAAGGTGCGAGTCCCTTGGTGCTAACAGGTTTTCCAGAAATGTTTCCAGATCCTCCAGGTGTTACTTGTGGGTTCTTTGTTACCTCATTGAGGATCATCAGCGTTGCGTATCTGGAGACATTGGGTCCATTTCACAAAGCAGGTTCAACAAACTCTGAGTCTAATCCTGAACTCTTAGTTGATCTACTCTGAGATCGGAAACTCTGAGTTTTCGGTTCCAGAACAGCGGATTTGAGGTAATTTACTCAACTCTAAGTAGTTTCACCTGGAGTTACGCGCGTGCAGGCATCTACCAGACATCCACACAGACAGATGGAAGCAGCAGTGGGATGATCAGAGGGGGGGACTGCAGGTCAGCATGCAGCTCCTGAAGCTCTGGCCTGCAAACAAGCACAGAAGAGAAAACGAGGGGGGGGCAGATCAGCACAACAAACTACAAGACAATGGAGAACAATGATGGTTATGAGATACTTATAATTAATAACTGAGAAAGGAAAGAGAAGGAGGGGTGATGGGCACCGCTCAGTGGATCATGTTGGTGTCCCCCTGCAGCATAGCTCTATAGCAGCGTAGCTCTATAGCAGCGTAGCTCAATAGCAGCGTAGCTCTATAGCAATGTAGCTCTATAGCAGCATATCCGCAGCCGCTGACATCATGGGTCCTGGATTCCTCACAAACAGACCACAGTTTGTGAGGACAGGAGGCTGTGTGTCTGACACAGTGGTCTGCAGCACAGGAGCTCCACAGGGGACCGTCTTGGCCCCCCTCCTCTTCAGCAGGAGCGCCACAGGGGACCGTCCTGGCTCCCCTCCTTTTCACCGTCTACACGGCCGACTTCACCCACCACACATCAACCTGCCACCTCCAGAAGTTCTCGGATGACTCCGCCATCGTCGGTCTCATCAACAACGGAGACGAGAGGGAGAACCAAGAACTGAACCACAGATTTGTGGACTGGTGCCAGCGGAACCGCCTCCAGATTAATGCGGGGAAAACGAAGGAGCTGGTGGCGGACCTCCGCCGGCGCAAAGTCCCCCCCTCGCCGGTGAACATCCAAGGAATGGACATTTCTGGACTGTTAACACCCAGGCTCTGTACAAGAAGGGCCAAAGCCGACTCCACCTGCTGCGGAGACTGAGGTCCTTCGGAGTGAGAGACGGCCTCCTGAGGACCTTTGGAGTGAGGGACGGCCTCCTGAGGACCTTCAGAGTGAGGGACGGCGTCCTGAGGACCTTTGGAGTGAGGGGCGGCCTCCTGAGGACCTTCAGAGTGAGGGACGGCGTCCTGAGGACCTTTGGAGTGAGGGACGGCCTCCTGAGGACCTTTGGAGTGAGGGACGGCCTCCTGAGGACCTTCAGAGTGAGGGACGGCGTCCTGAGGACCTTTGGAGTGAGGGACGGCCTCCTGAGGACCTTCAGAGTGAGGGACGGCCTCCTGAGGACCTTTGGAGTGAGGGACGGCCTCCTGAGGACCTTCAGAGTGAGAGACGGCCTCCTGAGGACCTTTGGAGTGAGGGGACGGCCTCCTGAGGTTCTTCGGAGTGAGGGACGGCCTCCTGAGGACCTTTGGAGTGAGGGACGGCCTCCTGAGGACCTTTGGAGTGAGGGGACGGCCTCCTGAGGTTCTTCGGAGTGAGGGACGGCCTCCTGAGGACCTTTTATGACTCTGGTGGCGTCGGCCGTCTTTTATGGGGTGGTCTGCTGGAGCAGCAGCATCACAGCAGCAGAGAGGAAGAGACTGGACAAGGTGGTGAGGAAAGCCGGCTCTGTCCTGGGCTGCAGTCTCCATCCTGTGGAGCTGGTGGGGGAGAGGAGGATGGTGGCTAAGCTGTCATCCATCCTGGACAATGTCTCCCACCCCCTTCATGAGACTGTCAGAGCCCTGGAGAGCTCCATCAGCGACCGGCTTCGTCACCCGCGATGCACCACTGAGAGGCATCGCAGGTCTTTCCTTCCTGCCATCAGACTTTATAACCAGGCCTGCTCTCAGTATCTAACGGACAATAATAACATATGCAATAACCATATGTGCAATAATCATATGTGCAATATCTATGCAATATGTGTCTGTCTACCTCACACTCATTCTACCTGCTTTTTTTTGCACTGTTTTTTTCCTTCACACTATTTTTTATCTCCACCGCAATGTATATATTGTCCATATCTTGTAATTATATATATCTTTTACTTTTTTACTTTTTTACCCCCTTCCCTGTATGTGTGTGTGTGTGTGTGTGTGTGTGTGTGTGTGTGTGTGTGTGTGTGTGTGTGTGTGTGTGTGTGTGTGTGTGTGTGTGTGTGTGTGTGTGTGTGTGTGTGTGTGTGTCTGTGTGTGTGTGTGTGTGTGTTAAGTGTACTGCTAACACGTGAGTTTCCCGATTGAGGGAGTAATAAAGGACTATCTTATCTTATCTTAAAGTTAAAAAACAAAATGCAAGTAAGATGTGGCAGTTAATCAACCCACATGCCACTGACAGTTTATCACCCACATGCCAGTGGCTGTCAATCAAGATGCCAACCATGAAGCCAAAGGTGCAGGCTTAGGTGTCTGTGGTAAAAACATGTACCTGCAAATAATTTGGAGTTGCAAAATTGTCTCATGTTATTTTTGAGTTTGAGTTTCTTCTATTCGTTTTTTTGATCTTTGCTTACCCCACTCCTCTCCTTGTATGCAGTGGCGTGGCGTGGTGAAAATGTCAGAGGAAGTCAAGTGAGTCACAACCTCTAAGCTGTGTGTTTTACAGGGGTGGGGGCAGAAAATCATACGTTAAAATGTATATGTTGCTATTTTATGTAGTCGGATGACTACAGTTAGAATGCCCAGCATCATTTTACCGGGACATACACACGCTTGTTACCATTTGATACCACCCTCGCCAAAGCACAACCAGCTACAACACATTTGATATTGGAAAGATGCCAATTCATTCACACACTCAATCAGAAGCCATTACGTTTTACGTCCACATCAAACACGACCTGTCCGCTCTATGTGAGATACACAAATGCTTTTCACTTTTACTAATCAATTAATAGTCTGGACCAGTGTAAGATTGAAAGAGTGGATGAGAGACAGAAATTAATTTGCCTGTGTTTTGCCGATGGGAATGTTCATATTCCCCAGTACAATTAGCGGAGAGCCATCATCAGGAATGTCAGAGACAATCATGTCCAGTTCAGAGATGAACTCATCTAATTTACCTCCTGGAGGGCGGTATATGACCAGAATGTAAGCAGTGAAGGGCTTAGAGATTTATACTGCATTTTATTCAAGCCATGGACTGGAAGATTTCTGTCCAGCTGGTTTGGACACCAGAGGACAGAGTTTATCCAGAAAGAAGGCAAGTGAGGAGCAAAGTGTTTCTGTAGCCTCATTAACAGATAGTGTGGAAAAGTCTGAGAGAGAAGCGAGGTTAGAGCAGACCTCATTAGACAGCTGTGTAGGGGCTGAGAGATCCTAAGTTTCTGCAATAGGAAACCATATATTGGAGTCAGGTGAGTGACATGAGGAAGGGAGATGGAAAATGTAACCAGGAAGTGGTCTGAGAGGTGCAGTGGTGTGACACACACGTCAGCTGTAGTGCAGTTTCTGATCAGCACCAGGTCAAGGATGTTACCAGCTTTGTGTGTTGGAGGAGTCTGGACCAGTGTAAGATTGAAAGAGTGGACGAGAGAGAGAAACTCATTTGCCGATGTGAATATTCATGTCTCCCAGTACAATTAGTGGAGAGCCATCATCAGGAATTTCAGAGAGAATCATGTCCAGTTCAGAGATGAAATCATCTAATTTGCCTCCTGGTGGGGGGTATATGACCAGAATGTAAGCAGTGAAGGCCTTACAGATCTTTACTGAGTGATTCACTAGCAAGGACCACGCCATCAACAGGATACGTTTAAATGATTTATTGATACGAAGATGATAACGATGATGATGGTGATGATAATGGCGATGACAATGGCGATGATGATGATCTATGGATCAGTCGATGCGTTGTGGGGAAGCTGGTAGGGAATCCGCCGCAGCGCCCGGGCAACGACGAACCCCCAAAACCGTGGATTATTTAAGGAGATGAGACTGAGCGGATCTGAGGTCGCTAAGATCTGAGCGAATGTAGCGATGATAGTTGGGAGGACCATCGGCCCATGAGCTGTATGGGGTGCTCTGGGATACGTGGCGGGAGGCTGAAGTGGCGGCTCCGATCCTAAGGAGTGACCGGAGCAGGGGTGTAGCACCAAATTCTGGGCCCTGTACACTCTCAATGTCAGTGGGCCCCTATCCATGCCCGCGAGGTCAGTATTTATACAATCTACTACAATCAACTACAATCAGATCAGATTATATTGATGAGTGGTTCTGAATCTCTCTCTATCTATCTATCTATCTGTGGCAAAAATCAGAATCACAATCATTTTTGATTGATAGTGAGATCACAGTTATTTAACATGATTATTCATTGGCTTTGGTAACATCATGAATTTATTGAACATTGACAATAGCTTTTAAGCACAGCACTGCACCGCAATGCTAAGGCTTTTTACCAGACAAAAATAATAAATTGCGTTATTGCTCAATTAATATATTACTAGTGTGCACTTGAGCCTACAGTGATATTGGTATGTTATTTACATGTTGATATATGCAGCAGCAATATTGCTAGATGGTTCATTCATTAAATCTCAGCACACAGTTTCATTTTATTTTCTGTAATGCAAAAATGTCATAAATTCTGGATTCATTAAAAATCAACTGAAATATTGTAAGCCTTTTATTATTTTAATATTGCTGACCATGGCTTACAGTTTAAGAAAATTCAAATATCCTATCTCAAAAAATTAGAATATTCTGGGAATCTTAATCTTAAACTGAAAACCATGATCAGCAATATTAAAATAATAAAAGGCTTGCGATATTTCAGTTGATTTGTAATGAATCCAGAATGTATGACATTTTTTTTTTTAATTGCATTACAGAAAATAAAGGACTTTATCACAATATTCAAATTTTCTGAGACAGTCCTGTAAACTTGCTGGCGTGGTTGTGCTTGAACCACTTCCGAATATCCATCATTACTTTGTGTTAACGGAGCAGCAGAGAGCAGCGTCTTGCTGATGACTGACGTACAACGGCTGATTTATGGTTCCGCGTTGCACCAACGCAGATCTTACGGCGTAGGATACGCAGGGACGCGAACGTACGGTGCGCATCGCCGCGTACCCTACGCCGTAAGCCTCGCCGTAAGCTACGCCGTCGATTTAACGCGGAACCATAAATGAGGCTTGACGCACGCCCATTTGTCAGTTTTCTTTTCGTCTTTTCAACTGAGCAGCAAACACATAAACTGAGGGTGCAATGCTGATGCACCCTCGTAGAACCGGGCCTGTATAAGCAGCAGCTGTCTGGAGTGGACTATGTTAACTTTAATTGGGCAGCATGATGTCCTGCACACAGGTCTCTGATCTGGGCGCACTGTCTGACCACCTGGCTTTGTTGCCGGTCGCTGTTGGGCGGACTAAAACATTTTGCATCTCCAAGAGGGGGGCCCAAGAATGTCTAATATGTTGGGAGAACTGTGACATTAAGTTCATTCTCTCATTTGATGTTATCAATATATTCGAAATAAATTATGACAACAATTAATTGGAGGGCCCAATTCATTCGAAATAAAAACATCCCCAAAAAAAAAAAAAAAAAATCAGGATTTCATGGGCCCCTCTCTCTACTCGGGCCCTGGGTAGTCAGGTCCACTTTTCCCCCCACTACCACGCCCATGGACCGGAGTAGTGCGTTGGGGAGGTGCCAGATAAGGAGAGTATGTGACGGAAGCGATGGTGAAACCAGAAACTGGTGACGACTGTCCTGACTCGGACGCAAGGATCTGTCGAAGATGTGCTCTGTGTTTTCCAGGAAGACAAGTAGTTGGCCAGGGTCTCGAAGTATTCAGGGGAGATTGGTCTTCGGGGATGAAAAACGAGAAAGAGAGTCGGTGATGGTGGTGGAGTGACCGGGGACATGTGCTGCATGGAGGATAAATTGATGTATGGCTGAGTGCCAGACTAGACGGCGCATGAACAGCATGATGGATGTGGAGTTGGAGCGTCCTTTATTAATTATGTCGATACTTATCGATATGAAGATGATGGCGATGATGGTGGCGATGATGATGTCGGGGGCACTTTCGCCCCTGGTAGGGACTCCCATGGCAAACAGGTCCTGGGTGACGGGCCAGACTAAGAGCGGTTCACAAGCCTAACATGAAGAAAAAGAAATCGAGGACCGTTACGTCGCCCGGATCGGCGTCACCGGGGCCCCGCCCTGGAGCCAGGCCTGGGGTCGGGGCTCGTAGGCGAGCGCCTGGTGGCCGGGTCTTTGCCCGTGGGACCCGGCCGGGCTCAGCCCGAAACGGCGACGCGGGTCCGCCTTCCAGTAGGCCCACCACCCGCAGGAAGGACCATGGCAGGCCGGTGCATTGTGGGCTGGGTAGCAGTCGTGGCGGGATGCCTCGACGACCCAATCCCTGGACATCAACCCTCACAGTGGGGACATGGAATGTCACCTCGCTGGGGGGGAAGGAGCCGGAGCTTGTGCGTGAGGTTGAGAGATACCGGCTAGAGATAGTCGGGCTCACCTCCACACATAGCTTGGGCTCTGGAACCCAGCTCCTTGAAGGGGGCTGGACCCTCCACTACTCTGGAGTTGCCCAGGGTGAGAGGCGGCGGGCTGGTGTGGGCTTGGTTATAGCCCCCCAGCTCAGCCGCCATGTGTTGGAGTTCACCCCGGTGAACGAGAGGGTCGCTTCCCTGCGCCTTCGGGTCGGGGATAGGTCTCTCACTGTTGTTTGTGCCTACGGGCCGAACAGCAGTGGGGAGTACCCGGCCTTCTTGGAGTCCCTGGGAGGAGTACTTGATAGTGCTCCAACTGGGGACTCCATTGTTCTACTGGGGGACTTCAACGCTCACGTGGGCAATGACAGTGATACCTGGAGAGGCGTGATTGGGAGGAACGGCCTCCCCGATCTGAACCCGAGTGGTGTTTTGTTGTTGGACTTCTGTGCGAGTCGCAGTTTGTCCATCACGAACACCATGTTCAGGCATAAGGGTGTCCATCAGTGCACGTGGCACCAGGACACCCTAGGCCGGAGGTCAATGATCGACTTTGTTGTCGTTTCATCTGACCTTCGGCCGCATGTCTTGGACACTCGGGTGAAGAGAGGGGCTGAGCTGTCAACTGATCACCACCTGGTGGTGAGTTGGATGCGCTGGCGGAGGAGGAGGTTGGACAGACCGGGCAGACCCAAACGGATTGTGAGGGTCTGTTGGGAACGTCTGGCTGAGCCCTCTGTCAGGGACATCTTCAACTCCCACCTCCGGGAGAGCTTCTCTCGGATCCCGGGGGAGGCAGGGGACATCGAGTCCGAGTGGACCATGTTCTCTGCCTCCATTGTCAACGCGGCGGCTCGAAGCTGTAGACGCAAGGTCTCCGGTGCCTGTCGTGGCGGCAATCCTAGAACCCGGTGGTGGACACCGGAAGTACAGGATGCCGTCAGACTGAAGAAGGAGTCCTACCGGGCTATGTTGGCCGGTGGGACTCCTGACGCAGTAGATAGGTACCGGCAGGCCAAGCGGGCCGCGGCTCGGGCAGTCTTGAAGGCAAAAACTCGGGTCTGGGAGGAGTTCGGGGAGGCCACGGAGGAGGACTTTCGGTCGGCCTCGAGGAAATTCTGGAGGACCGTTCGGCGCCTCAGAAGGGGGAAGCAGTACTCTGCCGGCACCATTTATGGTGCTGGTGGGGAGCTGTTGACCTCGACTGGGGACATTGTCGGACGGTGGAAGGAATACTTTGAGGATCTCCTTAACCCGACTGACATGCCTTCCACTGAGGAAGCAGAGGGTTGGGGCTCGGAGGCGTGCTCATCCATCACCCAAGCCGAGGTCACCGAGGTGGTTCGTAAGCTCCTCGGTGGCCGGGCACCGGGGGTGGATGAGATTCGCCCTGAGTACCTCAAGTCTCTGGATGTCGTAGGGCTGTCGTGGCTGACACGCCTCTGCGACATTGCATGGAGGAAGGGGACAGTACCGCTGGGGTGGCAAACCGGGGTGGTGGTCCCTCTGTTTAAAAAGGGGGACCGGAGAGTGTGTTCCAACTACAGGGGGATCACACTTCTCAGCCTCCCGGGGAAAGTCTACGCCAGGGTACTGGAGAGGAGATTACGGCCGATAGTCGAACCTCGGATTCAGGAGGAACAATGCGGTTTTCGTCCCGGTCGTGGAACACTGGACCAGCTCTATACCCTCCGCAGGGTGCTCGAGGGTTCATGGGAATTTGCCCAACCAGTCTACATGTGTTTTGTGGATCTGGAGAAGGCATTTGACCGTGTCCCTCGTGCCATTCTGTGGGGGGTGCTGAGTGAGTATGGAGTCCGGGGCCCTCTACTAAGGGCTGTCCGGTCTCTGTATGATCGAAGCAGGAGTCTGGTTCGCATTGCCGGCAGTAAGTCAGACTTGTTCCCGGTGCATGTTGGACTCCGGCAGGGCTGCCCTTTGTCACCGGTCCTGTTCATAATTTTTATGGACAGGATTTCTAGGCGCAGCCAGGGGCCGGAGGGGATCCGGTTTGGGAACCTCAGGATTTCATCTCTGCTTTTTGCAGATGATGTTGTCCTGTTGGCTTCATCAGACCGGGACCTCCAGCATGTGCTGGGGCGGTTTGCGGCCGAGTGCGACGCGGCAGGGATGAGAATCAGCACCTCCAAGACCGAGGCCATGGTTCTCGACCGGAAAAGGGTGGCATGCCTTCTCCGGGTGGGTGGAGAAGTCCTGCCTCAGGTGGAGGAGTTCAAGTATCTTGGGATCTTGTTCACGAGTGAGGGAACAATGGAGCGTGAGATTGACAGGCGGATCGGTGCAGCGTCCGCAGTAATGCGGTCGATGTACTGGACCGTCGTGGTAAAGAGGGAGCTGAGTCGAAAGGCGAAGCTCTCGATTTACCGGTCAATCTACGCCCCTACCCTCACCTATGGTCATGAACTTTGGGTAGTGACCGAAAGGACAAGATCGCGGATACAAGCGGCCGAGATGAGTTTCCTCCGCAGGGTGGCTGGACGCTCCCTTAGAGATAGGGTGAGGAGTTCGGTCACCCGGGAGGAGCTTGGAGTCGAGCCGCTGCTCCTCCACATTGAGAGGAGTCAGCTGAGGTGGCTTGGGCATCTGTACCGGATGCCTCCTGGACGCCTCCCTAGGGAGGTGTTCCAGGCATGTCCCACCGGGAGGAGACCCCGGGGAAGACCCAGGACACGCTGGAGAGACTATGTCTCTCGGCTGGCCTGGGAACGCCTCGGACTCCCCCCGGAAGAGCTGGAGGAAGTGTCTGGGGTGAGGGAAGTCTGGGCATCCCTGCTGAGGCTGCTGCCCCCGCGACCCGGTAACGGATAAAGCGGGAGAAGATGAGTGAGTGAGTGAGTGAGTGAGAAGATGATGGCGATGATGGTGGCGATGATGATGGCGATGAATGATGATGGCGATGATGATGGCGCTGACGATGATGATAATGGCGATGATGATGGCGATGACGAAGGCGATGACGATGGCGATGACGATGGCGAAGGCGAAGGCGAAGACGAAGGCGAAGACGAAGGCGAAGGCGATAACGATGACGATGGCGATGATGATGGCGAAGACGATGCCGATGATGATGGCGATGAATGATGATGGCGATGATGATGATGGCGATGAAGATGATGGCGATGACGAAGGCGATGACGATGGCGATGACGATGGCGATAACGATGCCGATGACGATGCCAATGACGATGCAAATGACGATGGCAATGACGATGGCAATGACGATGATGATCTATGGTTCGGTCGATACGTTGTGGTATTCGTTTGCACGCTCTGAGGGCCATCCTGCTGCAAACCATCTGCCATCGTAAAAGCCCCCAAAACCGATTGAAGGAGCAGCATCAGTGTATGGATTGATGTCGTGAGGGTGAGCCAAGTTGGTCATCATGAAGAAAGTGATCCCCTTCCAGGTGGCAAGGAGGTTGAGCCACAACGAAGCTCGGCACGGCTCGAGTTGTCTGAGGAGATGGGAGACAAGAGAGATGGAACAGCGTGGCTCTAGGTCTGGCATCAAAGTTAGGCGTGGGCAGGCGTCACGTTCACAGATGGACATCATGGAGCGTCTGGCCAGGTTGCCGAGTGTCCCTCTCCTCGATATGTGGCTTGGTGCCGGTCTGCCCTCGCCGCCGTCTTCTCTGGTTTCCCCGGCCAGTGTTTGGGAGCCAGCGCAAGGTTGGAATCGGGATTACTGGGATGCCTTGCCAGTGTGCTTCGCGGTGTTTTCGTCCAAAAATCCTCATGTGACGTCCCGACCCAGATGGAGACCACGTGACCACATTGCGTGCCTGCAACAAATTCCGCTGTGTCCAGTGGACACAAAGTCTGTGACGTCACATTTGTCTCGGCTTTGTCTATTGAATGCTCGTTCAATTGCAAATAAGTCCTTTTTATTAAATGAACTTTTTATCAGACAAAACTTGGATTTCCTGTTCCTTACGGAGACATGGAACAGAGAAGGAGAGTTCATTCATTTAAAAGATCTCTGTCCTGATGGCTGCTCCACTTTCGGGTTACCACGTCCCTCTCGCCATGGCGGAGGACCTGCTGTGGTATTCAGGGAAAGTTTTACTTGTAAAATGAAGAACATTCAAAGTTTCCCCTTGTAATCACAGATGTTCAAGATTGGTTCTTCAGACTTTTTATTTTATGTTGGTTTATCGCCCACCTGCACCTGCTCCTGCATTTTTTATTGATTTTAGTGACTTTTTATCTTCAATTATCAAGTTGGAAAAAGTCTTAATAGTTGGTGATTTAATATTCATGTTGATGACAGCAATTCTTGTGCAGGAAGGGAACTTTAAACACTAACTGAAACTTTAAATTTTGAGCAATATGTTTCTGGCTCCACCCACTATAAAGTTTTTCTCTTAGCATCAACGTTACCAACCTTTGTGTAGAAGATGCCCACATTAAAGATCATTGCATTATTATTGGTAAGTGAACATTCTTCTGATGCTACTTCCAGCAGGATAGCATTTCATAAAGAATAATCTCAGACTGGTTTCTTGAACATGACGATGAGTTCACTACTCAAACGGCCTCCACAGTCACCAGATCTCCAACAGAGCACCTTTGGGATGCGGTGGAACGGGAGATTTCCCGTCATTGATGTGCAGCCGACAAATCTGCAGCAACTGTGTGATGCTATCATGTGAATATGGACCAAACTCTGAGGAATGTTTCTACTACCTTGTTAAATCCATGCTACGAAGGCAGTTCTGAAGGCAAAAGAGGGTCCAACCCGGTACTAGCCTTTCCAACAAACAGCTGTTGGTGATTTATGATTTGAGCCGCGCTCGCTATCACTTGTGTGACGTAGCGGTTCTTACATCTGGCCCCACAAGGTTTGGGGGCCAGAGTAGCCCCAGTTTTCTGGCACAGAGTTGGTGCTTTCCTTACAGCTGATGGTCGAAAAGCAAAGAACTGGTGCCAAGTCTGGCACTGGCACTAAACTAGCACTGGAACTGCTTTGGTGGAACAGCCCTAATAAGTGTACCAAAATCTTCACCAGTATAATTCCTCCTGAAAGCCCAAAGCAGGTTCAACCAGCTGGTAGAAACAAAGGTTCACTTCATTAGTCCTCCAGCAATGTGAACATTAATGGGTGTGTCACAGAGAAGTTATTGTTTTATGAATTTAATGATTATGTATTATGAATTTAGGTATATCGTTGGTGTTGGATTGTGTTGTGGAATTTTTATTGGTAAGTGAATATCAATAAGTGACAAGAAATCATTTTCGTTTTCTGTGGGAACTTGTTCCGCCTTTTTATTTTTTTAATCTGTCCTGCTCACGTGTAGGAATGTTTGTAAATGAGCTGCTTCAGGCTCAGTTACATCAGGTAACCATGGTAACAGCTATCTGTACGGGGTGGGAGTGAACACGTGTACGAGTGCTCTCCTCTTATTAGGGAGTGTGTTCACGGTGCAGTCAGGACTGTCTCTGCATCCAGAAACAACTTTCTGGAGCCATGATCCGAACGTCTGTACCTGCGTTTGTGCTGCTGATTTTAACGGTGAGTCCACTGCCAGTTTTGTCTATTTTACAGAGTTTTTCCTTGTTTACAGTTGTACAGTAGTTCATAGAGATGTTGTCAGTCTTAAAGCTTCTGGTTCTAAAGGTTATTTTAGAAATAAAACATTTAAAAGTGATAAGTCCTAAATATTATTTTAGGGCTAAATTGTTGTGAATATTGATATCACATTTCCTCCTTAATGAGAGAAAAAACTGATAGCTTGATTAAAAAATAAATAAATAAATACCCTTTTGTGTGTTACATGTAAGTGCTGATTTCTTACAAAAGTTTTTTCAAATTTACATGATAATTAACTATTTTCTTTTCTTAAAAACTTTTACCTAAAAGAGACGGATATACGTTACTATCAGCGCTACCGTTCCATCAAACATACTGGGACTGTTTTATCATTATCATAAATAACGATCAAGTTAATGTCTGCATAAGACATCCTTGGATCCAGGGCCGCCGCAAGGGATGTGCGAACCGTGCGACCGCACGGGGCCTGGCGCCCCAAGGGGCCTCGCGCTATGGGCCGTTTTTTTTTTTTTTTTTCGTTTTTTTTTCTTCGTTTTTTCCCTTATAAATATCAACAGTCACGTTCCATTACAGACCTAAATGTGTACTAGTCTGTGCATATCAATAAATATATGTGCAATGATGTGCTTGCTGATTGATGTCTGTTGTTCAATACAACTGATCAGACCAAGCGCAGACACAAGCTGGTCTGATCCAGACGGGTGGAGTTGGAACAAACTGTCACACAATGTCGAGAAAACGAGACAGAATCAGGAAATTTCCATCAGGGAATGAAAAAAGAAAAAAACTAAAGAAAATGGAAGAGTTTAATGCCTTTCTGAAAGGCTTGTTTGATAAATTTGTTAGAAAAATCACTGATCCGACCAGGTCTCAAGCAGCCGTGGGGCCCCGCGGCAAGAGATGATGATGAGGCAGGGGAAGGTATCCAGTATTTTGCTAATTGGAGAGTTAAAATTGTGCATATAGAAACCCGATCCGACCCAAAAAACCCCAAAATTTCAAGGGCCCCCCCCAGCCATTTCGCACAGGGCCTCGCAAATCTCCCAGACGGCTCTGCTTGGATCTCTCTGGAGCTGAATTTTCTGCTCGGTCTGCTGAACAAAAACACAGATTCCTCACTGTACTTCACTGAGGTCAACCAATGAGTCCAGTTACCTCGTTATTAACGTAGACAAAATAAGAGCGATGGTACTGGAGCCCCGTTGGTGGGGGACCACACTCCCGTGTCCATCCGCGGTGCAAACATCAAACAACCCGGATAACTCCTTCCCCTGAAGCCATGGTGTGGATTATGTGCGCTCTCATTTACAGCAAAGACTATTTCCTATGTAGGCTGAGGATGTTGCTGTCCGTTGGAGGATTAATTTTATATTTTATTAGGGTTGGAGGGTACAGAATGTCAGCATGGCTTGATGTTTTAACTTATCCTATGTCCTTTTTGCCAAAGCACTGTCGTCACTTTATCTTATCCTGTGTTGTTGAGTGTAATAAATCTATCTATCTATCTATCTATCTATCTATCTATCTATCTATCTATCTATCTATCTATCTATCTATCTATCTATCTATCTATCTATCTATCTATCTATCTATCTATCTATCTATCTATCTATCTATCTATCTATCTATCTATCTATCTATCTATCTATCTATCTATCTATCTATCTATGCGTGATCTCGTTTACAGCAAAAACTATTTTTTATGTAGGCTGAGGATGTTGCTGTCCGTTGGAGGATTTATTTTATATTTTATTAGGGAGGGTACAGGATGTCAGCAGGGTCTGACAGTTTCTCAGCAGTGCTGAAGGTGGGGGTGGTGAGGACAGAATGCCTCTCCCTCCCGTCCATCTATGACCAGGGCCTTCAACCAAATTCAAAATTTAATCGTGCTGTAATGCGTCCCTTATCAGCCATAAGGGCATTAAGATCCTTTAAACATGGATCGCCTAAGAATTTACCATGGGTTAGGCATGGCGCAAAAAGAAATGCTGGCAACTCTAGCCACACAACATGGTATAGTGATCAGTCTAGCCACTTTAAAAAGAATGCCTAGAGCAAGTAATCTCCGCCGTCGGAATTATGATGATCTAGGTCTCATCATTGATTTTATTTTAACGAGAGCTCGTTTAACCAAATCGTGTGCACAATTTAGTAAAAAAAATGTGCACACGTTTTATTAACTCGTGTGTACGATTGATTCAATCGTGTTCATGATTTAATAACTCGTGAGCACGTTATATTAACTCGTGCGCATAATTTAATTAAGCGTGCACACAAGTTAATAGAACGTGCACACGAGTTAATTAAATGTGCTCACGTTTTATTAAATCGTGCGAACGAGTTAATGAAATGTATTTATATATATATATACATATATATATATATATATGTATATATACTTACATACATACATACACATATATACACATACATAAATACTGGGCCATGAGAAGTCTGTCCTTTCCGGACAGGTATCGGGGGGTGTTGGACCTGCTGCACTTTCTCTGAATTTGAGAATTTACCTTCTGGTCGAAAGTACAAATCTTCACGAGCAAGTTTAACTGTTTTTTTTAAATTAATTTGAACCCACCTCAATCAATCTTTTAAATGTTATTGATAAATATTATTGATGTTTCATTTTTTCTTTCATCCTCAATTATTTTGCGTGGTGTTTTTGTTTGAATGCATGCAATATGGGCCGTGTGTAACGCAAATGTGCCCTGGGTTTGATATGTTTTTTTGAATTCTACAATCTTCAGATTAAAATGAATAATTATTCTGTAATCTGTGCAGGAATGAAACTTTAATGTTTCATCCCTGTTATATTTTCTGAACTGAATTACTAGAAATCGTAGAAAAAAAAAACAACTCAAGTTTGCTGAGTTTATAAAGTCTGAATTTGAAAATATTGTGTCTTGTACGTTGAGGTAACAGAAGTTAACGTGGTTTTCTCTATATGCAATATAATCAAGTAATCTCCTATTCAGGAGTTCAGCTCTAGTCCAGCTGTTTCTAGTGGCAGAGTCAGCCCTGGTGCATATGGCTCCACTGTTTTCTTTATTTGCAGGTTAATGGTTCAGATATTTACTCTTCGTTAAGTGAAGACAATGGGGAGAAATAGATGTTTTAACATTGAGGGCTTTTATCTGTTATCTGGGTTGACACCTCAGGTGGGAGGCAAAGGAGATGTGGGGCTGGGGGTGTGAGATGTTTGGGTGTCTTCCCCCACAGATGGGGTTCACTACAAAGAACACCTCCCTTTTCAGTATAAATACAACTGGATAATGACCACCGTGTGCATTTCTCTCCTACCTCTGTGGTTTGAGAGAAGTGAACCTCCGGCCGGAACATATGTGCATGATATAATAAAGTTTGTATTAACTTTGATTCTATTTCACTGGTTTTCTTACGGTGCACCAGACAAACCAACACTAGGATCTTTCAATGTTTCAATGTTTAAGGATCCCCATTAGAAGCACACTAATGTGCCTCTAGTCTTCCTGGGGTCCTGAACATAAAGATACAGTACAGTGCAGCCATACAATAAAAATACAACAACAAAAAAAAAACAATCAGACAGGCTGCACAGACCTAAAATGATAAAAACATACATTTGAGAATAATACTGATAAACAATGAAGTAAATACAGACAAATTAAAAATAATCAAGAGAGAACAAAGACAGTCAGACAGGCTGATTGTATAACAGACTCTACCAGACACAGAACATGCTCAACGGATGAACAGTATAATCCACAGAGTACAAACCAATAAACCAACATAAACAGACAGGCAGAGCCACATGTGAGGACATACTTCTCTTAGTTGGTGAGATATTTCTTGGTAAGTTTTTTGAAAGTTATTTTATTATTTACAGTTTGTTTGATATGTTTAGGCAGAGAATTCCAGAGAGCTATTGATCTGTATATGACAGTAAGCTTGCGAGAATTAGTTGTTGGAGCTGGGAGCAATATCTGAGCAGAGCAGCGCCTCTAGTGCTGTAACTGTAACTGACGAGGCAAGCTCAATGGAAATTTGGTGCTAATAATGCATCGCAGTAACATTAAAAGATGTAATCATGTTTTCTGCTCAACAGTCAGCCACATAACTGTGCATGCATGTATGAATGAAAATGACTGAATGAAAAAAAAAATGTATTGGTCACCACCAAGCATGTACACTTAGGTCACAACCAAAGGGGCAGGGCTGAAGCCTCGGCTTATGAATGCCCCCCCTTCTTACATATAAATATAAATAAATACAACAAATGAATAATAGCTAACAACAACAAAAACATATGCATATTTACATGCATACCTAACTACTTATGTACTAACATACGTACCTACACATATATCCATACATGTACATACATATATACAAGCACATTACATATCCACATACATATGTACACTACACATGCTTACACTTACATACATGCATGTATCTGCACACACATATGTTAAAAAAAAGGATTATTTAAATTATTATAAAAATGATACTCAATATACCCATCCTTTTGTTTCCTTTCTTTATGCCATCATTCCATTACCCGGGAACAAGTCTGTACTTATCCATCATCATGTCTTTATACCTTTTTTTAAAATTCAACACATTTTTGCTATATTTTAATTCTTCTGGTAATGCGTTCCATAACCTTACGCCACAGACAGAAATGCATGTAGTTTATGTTTGTTCTGTATGAGCTACCAACAGCAAGCCGAGCCGCCAACCTGTAACTTCTTCAGATCAGATTTTGAAGCTGAAGACCAAATCACAGGACAGTATTCCAGATGAGACAGAACTAGAGAATGCAGAACTGAAGTGATGAAGGTAGCACACTTTCTAGTCATGCCAATTCCTTTTCCCATTTTAGTGACAATGTTATTTATATGATTTGACCAAGATAGTGAGCTATCAATGGTAACACCCAGCAGTTTGAATGTACTGACTTGTTCAATATTTATGGATTTTATATCCAAATGTAAGGGATGGTGCTTGCGTGGGTTCCCTCCGGGTACTCTGGCTTCCCCCCACAGTAAAAAAAACATGCATGCTAGGTTGATTGATGATTCTAAAGTGCCCGTAGGTGTGAGCGTGCCTGGTTGTCTGTCTGTGTATATACAGGACTGTCTCAGAAAATGAGAATATTGTGATAAAGTCCTTTATTTTCTGTACCGGTAATTCAAAAATGTAATCCATTCTGGATTCATTACAAATCAACTGAAATATTGCAAGCCTTGTATTATTTTAATATTGCTGATCATGGCTTACAGCTTAAGAAAACTCAAATATCCTATCTCAAAAAAATTAGAATATTCTGGGAATCTTAATCTTAAACTGTAAGCCATGATCAGCAATATTAAAATAATAAAAGGCTTGTAATATTTCAGTTGATTTGTAATGAATCCAGAATGTATGACATTTTTGTTTTTTTAATTGTATTACAGAAAATAAAGAACTTTATCACAATATTCTAATTTTCTGAGACAGTCCTGTACATGTATGTGTGTGTGTGTGTGTGTGTGTGTGTGATCTGAAAATTATAAAGTTGGAACTCTTTTTTTAGATTGTATAGATCAGGGATCGGCAACCCGCGGCTCTAGAGCGCAGGCTCTTTAGCGCCGCCCCAGTGGCTCATGGAGCTTTTTCCCAAAAAAATAAATGTTTTCCTTTTTTTCTTCTTTTTTTTCTCTTTTTTCCTTTTGCCTAATGAAAAAAAAATCTTCATTCTAAGGCTTATACAAGACTTTTAATTTTTTGCGGCTCCAGACATATTTGTTTTTTGTGTTTTTGGTCCAATACGGCTCTTTCAACATTTTGGGTTGCCGACCCCTGGTATAGATTGTATAATAATAAATAATAATAATAAAACATTTTATTTGGTGGCGCCTTTCAAGTCAACCAAAGTCACCTTACAAAGAGTAAAAGCATAACATACAAGCATAAAATGACAACAACAAGCATTATTAAACAACATCAACCGATATTATAGCCACAGTGTAGAAAGTCAGAGGGATTAGGCCAGTTTGAAAAGGTGGATGTAAGATTGTATGTCGTGTCACGTGTCTTTGGGCCCATTATGACCAACTGAGCATCGTGTCAACGCCATCGGCCGCCATACGACCCGGTGGGGATGTCTAACTAGCTGAGCAGCTCCGTCTGCTTCACCGTTGCTTCATTGTTTCTGGCTCCGTGCGTGGATTGGTCTCTGGGAGTTTGCCTGGGGTGCTAATTTCAAAGAATAAAAAGAAACACATTAGCGCAGATAACTTTCCCAACCACTAAAATCATCAAGTTAATACTTGTAGACTGACAGCAGAACACAGTTTTATAGCAAGAAGAATGTCGTTTATGAATTAACACGAGGAACACGCCAGATTTAATTTAATTGTCTCTTTATCTCAATTTAATTAAATCGATGTGTCGCCGCCGGTGGGGTAACATTTCGTTGGCGGTACTTTGAACACACTAGGGAGCGTCTGCTGTAACGGGCGCGTCCCTACGAGCAGCGCTACCTTCCACAGATACAGTATAATGCAGTCATCAGAATATAATCCTAGCATCTTAGATGTCTGTACATGTTAGCAGTTGCAGTACCGATGAGTCTGCCCTGACATGGGCTGCTTGGCACTCTTCAGGGGCTACGCTTTCCTGCGTCGTCTCCAGATAATTACGTTAAGAAATCAAGACTGAGCGAAGCTTCACCTGTCATGTTGAGCTTTGGAGTTAGGTTTTAATGCTGCAACTAGGGTTGCCAACTCCCTGAAAAATAAATAAGGGACACCTCATCGATTGCCTTCACCCTGGTGTGGTGAATTTTTTTAGCCCCTTTTTTTGTGAGTTGAAATATCCTAGTGTTGGTTTGTCTGGTGCACCATAAGAAAACCAGTGAAATACAATCAAAGTTAATACAAGCTTTTATTATATAATGCACAATGTTAAAACATCTGTTTCTCCCCATTGTCTTGTTGAGGCATTGTCACACCATTGTGACGTGAAGCTCCAGCTTCCTACCTCCTGCAGGGCTCACACCTTTGAACTGGCCTCAACACAGACCTGAACCACGGGAATGTTCCTGACTGACTGATATGTTAATACCAACTCATTTGGCCACAGATCACATCTGACTGAAAATACCCTTTAACTGCTTTTAGTCTTTCACCTTTGGCTTGTTGATTCCTGCCTTTTGTGCTTTGAACTTACTGTATAAAGAGTCATGATTTCAACCATTCGTGGTCGGCACACCAACCCAGACACGCGCTGTGTAGGTCTGCTCACTGCGGAGTGAAACCATTTTTTTTAACTATTTGACTCGAACCTGAATTGAATTTTTGAACGCCATGAACACATGGAAAACAAATTATTATCCAGCAATTCACTTTAATCTAAAATAACAAAAATGAACTGAATGAAACAAGTATCTTTCTTAAACAGAAACCTGTCCTGCTTAACTTAAAATTGTATAAATCAATATAAAACAATAGAAAGAAAGCAGAACATCCATTCTGTAATCGTGCACATTTTTAGTGCAATAACAAAAGTGCAAACAGAAAGTCTGTAGAAAACTTGTAAACATATTTGTGTCTCAAAGGCCATGACTGTAGCTACAGTTGTAATAAAACAGGAAAAAATAACTTATGAACTCAACAGCTCAATGCCATTTTCCATTGGCATTTTATGACTATTTTCTGACTCTCACAGTAAAACGGGACAAAGTGCGTCCCTTTTCAGCTCAATACGGGACTTCAGTTTATAAATACGGGACAATTCCGTTTTTCAAGGGATGGTTGGAAACCCTAGCTGCAACTCAAACATACTATTTAGTGCAGCTACAGCACAACTTCTGGCCTTACCTGCAGGATTCTGAGCCTGGCACGGAGTCATTCCCAGGAAAATCTTCAGCAGAGGCACATGCTGAATCTTGTCGTTTCTTTTTTTGCTGCTGTGGGAACTCAGACAACCTGAGGCCTGAAGGGTTGTTCTGTCTCCATTGGACGAGACATTCTGGTGTTTTCAGGTGAGAGGCCACACCTTTCACTAGAAGCTGGAACATTGTGTGGATAGTGCGATGTGGAGGGCCGGGTGGGGCACGTGAGTCCTCGATACACTGTTACATAAACCTTGGCAGGACGATGCACCACGGCATGTTAAATAATACACTCCTGCTGTCTCAGTCAGTTGTGGATATTTTTTTTACAGGACAGAAGTGTTTACACCTGTCAACAGCCTGCACGACCTCTTTCTGTACAGGAATTTATGATCAAACATGCTAACTGAGTCTCGATCACACCAATCCTCTATTCCTTAAATTACAGATTTTGAAATTTATTGACTTAGGCCACGTTTACACATACCCGGATATTCACAAAAACAAATATTTCCCCCTTTACGTTTTGAAAAATACCATCACAAACCCACATAAATATCTGTTAAGGTGCTATGAGCAGCCAAACCTACAGGGGGCAGTGTAACGAGAAGATAAAGTCATGCTAGCCAATCAGAATCCTGGAAAAAAACATTAACAAATGACACGAGTAACTTCCAGTTACTTCCAAGATGAACGAGTCTTTCCTTTGGAGTGACAGAGAAGTGGAGTTACTTTTAAGTGTGACTTCAGAATATAAAACAGGTAAAATACAAGAAAATATTGACGGTTACAAACTAATTGTAAACGCAGGTGTCACTCATGACGCTGGTGACGTTTCTGTCTGTAATGTGACGTTCTGAAGCCTAAATGTCCGTTTCTCTCTGTTTACAAGCAAACGTGAAGATGGAGGTTTTACAAATCTCCACTTTGGCTGGAGTTTTCAGAAATGATTGTTTTTGGAGACTTTAAGCTTCGTTTTCGTGTAAAAGAACGGCCAAAACGCATGAAAACACCACCGTTTTTGCTACGTGTAAACGGGGCCATAGTGAAAATTAGAACAGCAACATTAATGTTCAAAGCAAGAATTAATGCACTACCTGAAAACATTCAAAAACTGTTTCAAGATAAAGAAGGAAAATATCATCTAAGAGGAAAGCTAAACTTTAAACAACCTTGTGTACGTCCTGCTCTTAAAAGCATGTGCAGATCCGTCTGTGGGGAACTTTGTGGAATGTGTTGATGAAGAAATCAAACATAGCACTAACTCTATACAGTTTAAAAACACATACAAGAAAACACTTCTTGACAAATATAAAAACGAGGATCTCTAAAGAACTCAATTTACCTTCTGTATGTATTTCTTTTATTATTATTCTGTTCCTTATGTGATACATCATCTATGATGCATTCATGGCTGGTCATGGATCATCAGAGAAGTGACTGGAAATGACATTTAGGAGTTTAGGATATTATAGGAGGCTAGTTTAATTATGCCTTGATCTTTGTTTATTCATTGTCTGTGTTGTATTTATTTATTTTTTGTTATTATTTTGTCTTTTCTTTCTTTACTTATTTTATCTTATTCTAATTTTTATATTTTGTTTTGTTTTGTTTTGTTTTGTTTGTACTGTTTATTCCGAATATGCCAATTACCAGGAAGCAAAATAATAAAGCACAGAAAAACTGAAAAAAAATGACATATTCGAATGGAGTGAGAAGAAGCATAGCTTATTAGCTCTCACCCCTTTGTCTAAAATTACAAAAAAAAAAAAATATATATATATACACATACACACATACATAGGCTACATACTGTATCCATATATACACATACCTAAACATACTTACACATACATGCACACATATACATATACACATATATATACACACACACACATCCATACACACACAGGCTTCTCTGCCTCTCATCACCATGCCATATCAAATGAATGATAATAAACAATAATCATTCATGAACTTTATCCTTTGTACCCTTTAAACAACATATTTTTGTACATTTTCTTGAACTGTTGGATATTTGGACTTTGTTTGAGTTCCTCACTTAGGTTGTTCCATAGCTTGACAACGGTAATAGATATACAGAAACTTTTCAAGGTTGTTCGTATGTTTAAGATTTTGAAGTTATGTTTCCCTCTTAACTGATACCCTCCCTCCCGATTCCTAAATACATTTTGGATATTTTCTGGTAATTGTCTGTTTTTTGCTTTATACATGATGATTGCTGTTTGGTAAGATATGATGCCAGTGAATTTCAGTAGTTTTGATTGTATAAAAAGTGGATTTGTGTGTTCCAAGTAGTTGACCTTAGGAATAGTCCTTTTCTCTGGTATATGATGATATAGTGAGGAAGGGACAGGACTAAATAAACTTTCTGCTTCCTCCTGTTCCCTCTCCAACACTTTATTTTGCTGTTGTTTTTTATTTCTAAACTGTTAAATCGTTTTTGCTTTTTTTTTTTTTAAATATTTTGACACTTTTTAATTTGTTGGTGATTTGTTGTTCAAGATAAGCCAACAATTAACAATAAAGTCTACAACTGGGCATTGATGGCCATGAGTAAACATTAAAAACCTCCAATAATTGGTACCAATCTCCAGTTTAATTAGTTAATATGAGTTCAGTTCAAAAGTACAAATTCTAAACTCTAAAATGACATTGTAAAACGGCAAGTCAATGATAGTTCTGCTGATTGTCTTACTGCTTGAAATAAAATCCATCTTCCTTGTTAGGAGAAGCATCACATGACTTACTGCTTGAAAATCACACAGGAGTTATTAAAGGATTTGGCTGGCGAGGTTTTACAGCAGGTTTGAGTCAGACATCAGAGACATCAGACACGGCACCATCATATTCTGCTGGTTTTTTCTTCCTTAAATATCAAACCGGTTGTGTGAAGTCTGATGAAATTATTATAACATGTTTTGGTCAAAACACCACAGGACAGTGTTCCAACGTGGGTACTTTCCATTTCCAGTTCATGCACCTTTTATATCTTTTTTCACACACATTTTTCTCACGTGCAGGTTTTTAAACATAACTGCACTAAAGCAGTAGCTAAATGCAGACCCTAGAATAAATATGGAAACACCACTATAGGTGTTCCTGCAGCTTTTTTCTTGTTTAGAAAAAAGATACATCAATTAAACAAAATCATTCTGATTAACTTTGTAAAACAGAATTAAGTTGCATTTTTTCCAGATAAAGAGCAAGAAATACTTTATAATTTAAGTCAGACTGGAAGATTTGTTTCACTTCCCTCTACAAAATAAACATGAATAAAAAAATCGTAGTCTTCACAATAATACCAGAAACGACATAAATGACTCTTGATTACAATCTTCATAATGTAGGTTTTACTATAAAAAACTAAATAAAACATATACTTTTCTTTCTTTCTCGTCTTCATCTAGGTTTACAGAAGGACAAACAGCCACGAATAATCCTCATCCTATGTAACATAAGACTTAATTTAGTTAAGAAACACTGTTTTTTAAATATTAAGATATCACTTTCGGTTTCATTCGGAGGAACATTAGATTACTTTGAAAGCTGAGCACTAGCGATTTCCCGCCCCTACTATCAGTAAAATCAGTCCAAAATAGCTTTCATATGCATCATGTTACTTCAGTTTCACTTTATTCTGTTTTCAAACAACAAAAGAGCAGCTCAAAGCGAAAGAGGATGGAAAATCTGACTGAAAGGGGGAGATTGAAGCTTTTACTGATCCTACTCTGACTCGCATAAGCTCCTCAGGTCAAAGGAAAGCATTAAAAGAGAAAACTAAGACACTCAGGAGGGCAAAGATGGAAAAGAAAATGAGAGAGTGATCAAGTAAGAGATCAAATAGAGGTTTGCTGAGATGTGTCTCATCAATAAAAGCCGGTGTTGTGCCAAAAAGTGATTTCCTGCCAGAATCTGATTTCTTCTGATTTGTGGCCGCGGGAGCGCGCACAGCAGCCCGTTGAGCGATAGCGCTAAAACGTCAGATTTTCAGATTATGAAGCTCAAGAATGAGATCAAGTCATATTTAGGCAGAAACAACTTTTAATTAACTGTATTTGGCCTTCAATCAATTTTTGGCAGGTGAAAAGACCCATTTTCAGGGGAGAAATCAGATTCTGGCAGGCAATCACTTTTTGGCACGACACCGGGATTGTCAACCGGTGGTCCGCGGCCCTCTGGTGGTCCGCGGCCCTCTGGTGGTCCGCGGCCCTCTGGTGGTCCGCGGCCCTCTGGTGGTCCGCGGCCCTCTGGTGGTCCGTGGCGGTATTGCAGGTGGTCCGTGAAATTGTAAATGGAAAACAATAATAATTTGAAAAATATATATTTATTCTTTAGACTCAATTTATTTTCCATTCACTATTCATTTTTGTGAATAATTTACCCATCCAAATTATGTCAAATGAGTGACAGTGCCCTCTTGGCTTCCTATTGTTCATTTTTCATTGACATTTTTTTGTTTTGTTTTTTTTATAGCAAAAGGTGCAAATAAAAATAGACACTGATGCAAATAAATAGCCTATATAGGCCCGTACTCTTATTTAAAAGCAAGCTGCAAAATAAAACAAACATCCCCAAAAGCAGTTGGTCCCTGAGTGGCTTCTTGTTTATAATGGTGGGACTGGGACAAAACCAGTTGAATACCTCTGATAAAAGCATTTCAAACAGACGGATGTGTGGTAAGGTGTGGCTATGGTTTCTCATATGAAATGTTATTTTGGGATGTGATGTGATGACGCCACCCTGCCAGGACAAGAAGCTGATTCCTGATAAATGTGGATTTATTGTGGAGTAACTTTAGTTGTTCTGCAGCTCCAGCTTGTTGCTGAGGTGACGCCACACTCTGGAGAAAAACTGATAAGAAAAAGGAGAGAGTGGGTCATCCCTCCAAAAGTTCTGATAGAAAACCATGACTACACTGACGTGCCCGCGATCGTCAAGGTGAGTCCCTGAGAACCACTCCACTGTCCTTCCTGTTTTAGACAAGGGGTCTTCAGTCCGGGTCCTCAAGGGCCGGTGTCCTGCAGGTTTTAGATGTTTCCCTAGTTCAACACACCCTGATACAAATGACTGACATTAACATAATACATTAGACATGATAACCAGGGGTGCACACAAGCCGGTACTTGGGGTGCCATTCTACCAGAGCTGGGTAGAGGAGCCAAAAATTGTACTCAAGTAAAAGTACTGTTACTTCAGAATAATATGAGTAGAAGTAAAAAGTAGTCATCCAAATAATTACTTGAGTAAAAGTAAAAAAGTACTTGGTGAAAAAACTACTCAAATACTGAGTAACTGTTGAGTAACGTCTGATTTATTTTTTTAACTCGACCATTCAAACAGACAAAAGTACAAAATAATCATCTTCAGGCAAATTAAATCAATAAAATAATAAAATACATTAAAATTAATTAAAAAAAATAAAAAATAGCTTAAATTAAAATAATCTTAAAGTAAATTCAAGTACTTTAATAAATAATAAAATAATAGCAGAATAAAAAAATAAATTAAGCACAAGTAGCACAAAATTTCAAGCCTTTGTACTTTTCTTTTTTAACCAGCAGAACTAGAACAAACATGAACTCATAGAAACTCTGTGTGTGTTTGAGTCTGTGTAAATGTGACAAAACATGCAAAAACTAACATTTTTCCCAAAGAATCACCCAGTGATGTCATGAGATTGACGCGTACGTGGATAAAAGGGATAAAAGAAAAGTAACAGCTCAACGTAGCCTAATGTAGCGGAGTAAGAGTAACAGTTTCTTCTTCACAAATCTACTCAAGTAAAAGAAAAAGTATAGTGATTCAAAACTACTCCTAAAAGTACAACATTTCCCAAAACTTACTCAAGTAAATGTAACTCGTTACTACCCACCTCTGCATTCTTCTGCACCTTTTAGAATTAGATGTTTCCCTGCTTCAGTACAAGCCTGGCAGACAGTGTCATTAATGGAGTTTGATGACAAGCTGATGCTGACCAGTGATTAGAATGGGCTGTGTTGATTAAACATGCAGTAGACTGGCCCTTGAGTACT
Organism: Cololabis saira; assembly: GCF_033807715.1. NCBI lineage: Eukaryota > Metazoa > Chordata > Actinopteri > Beloniformes > Belonidae > Cololabis > Cololabis saira. The sequence continues at coordinate 3,678,737 of NC_084599.1, read as the reverse complement.
GGCTTGTGTGCCCCCTGGTGGTAAGCCTTGCACATAGCAGCAGAAAAGAGACCTTGAACATGGGTTGTTTGTCTGTCAGAAACTATGGATGTGTTTTAAAATCAAGTTCATATTAATAAGATATTACATAAATATTACAATAATTTAGTTTAGTTTAGTTTAGTTTATTGCTCCTTTCAATTTCCACAACACAAATAACACAAATTACAGGTGTAAATCGTCAGTGTGATACAAAATAAAATGTAATTTTATATACAAAAACGGTATATATATATATATATATATATATATATATATATATATATATATATATATATATATATATATATATATATATATACACAATTTTAACTAAAAACCAAGGACCAAAAGGTGTAGACTGAAGCCTAAGCTTATGACGCCTACTGTTTTCACAAAAGAAATGTTAGCTTTTATAAACTAGTGCATTTAGGATTTAGTGAATGAAACAAAATACATAAATAAATCCATATGAGAAGCTGCCCGAGTATAAAAAAATAACTGTACACAAACATACAGCATATTCCACATGTCATTACTGTAAATATCATTCCATACAGTATATAAATAAGCACATACATACACATACCTACACATATACATACACATGTCCATAGGTACATGCCTATGTGTATTTATACCTTTGTTTTATATGTATTAATCATTTTGTATTTATAGTATTTGTTTTCCTGAATTTTAAACAGTTTAAGCACAAACGTCAGATTTTATTGCCCACAACGATTTTTAGGTCTAGGTGAGATGATGATGTCTTTTACTTTTGCAGATTCGATCAGATTATGCAGACACATCAAATATTCAATATTCCATAAAAGGCATTGGTGCAAGCGAATTTCCCTATCATGTGTTTGTGGTTGACCGTTACTCTGGAAACGTGCGTATCACCAAGAAGTTCCTTGACAGAGAGTATATCGATTTATACGTCGTGAGTATTTCTACACTAAAGGAAATGTGATGCACTCTAAAATGTTCACGTCTATGTTGCTGTTCATCTTAACAAATGTGATAAGACACTGTTCTACTGTTTCAGCTGTCAACCATTGCTATGTATGAAAATGGCAGCCTGGCAGAGAAATTCCTCGACATACGCATTAAGGTTGTGGATGAGAATGACAATCCTCCAGTGTTTGGAGAAATGGAGCCTGTGGAAGTGGCTGAGCATAGTGTTGTGGGTAAGTGTGGAAACTTACTGGAGAAGTAAAACTACACTGCTCCTTATGAATAAAACGTATCATTGTTTGTCTTGAATAACGAGATAATGAGACTTGTTCCCGGTGCATGTTGGACTCCGGCAGGGCTGCCCTTTGTCACCGGTCCTGTTCATAATTTTTATGGACAGGATTTCTAGGCGCAGCCAGGGGCCGGAGGGGATCCGGTTTGGGAACCTCAGGATTTCATCTCTGCTTTTTGCGGATGACGTTGTCCTGTTGGCTTCATCGGATCAGCACCTCCAAAACTGAGGCCATGGTTCTCCACCGGGAAAGGGTGGCGTGCTTTCTCCGGGTGGGTGGAGAAGTCCTGCCTCAGGTGGAGGAGTTCAAGTATCTCGGGGTCTTGTTAACGAGTGAGGGAACGATGGAGCGGGAGATTGACAGACGGATCGGTGCAGCGTCCGCAGTTATGCGGTCGATGTACCGGACCGTCGTGGTGAAGAGGGAGCTGAGTCGAAAGGTGAAGCTCTAGATTTACCGGTCAATCTACGCACCTACCCTCACCTATGGTCATGAACTTTGGGTAGTGACCGAAAGGACAAGATTGTGGATACAAGTGGCTGAGATGAGTTTCCTCCGCAGGGTGGCTGGTCGCTCCCTTAGAGATGAGTTTCCTCCGCAGGGTGGCTGGTCGCTCCCTTAGAGATGAGTTTCCTCCGCAGGGTGGCTGGACGCTCCCTTAGAGATGAGTTTCCTCCGCAGGGCGGCTGGACGCTTCCTTAGAGATGAGTTTCCTCTGCAGGGTGGCTGGACGCTCCCTTAGGGATAGGGTGAGGAGTTCGGTCACCCGGGAGGAGCTCGGAGTCGAGCCGCTGCTCCTTCACATTGAGAGGAGTCAGCTGAGGTGGCTTGGGCATCTGTACCGGATCCTCCTGGACGCCTCCCTAGGGAGGAGTTCCAGGCATGTCCCACCTCCCTAGGGAGGTGTTCCAGGCATGTCCCTCCTCCCTAGGGAGGTGTTCCAGGCATGTCCCTCCTTCCTAGGGAGGAGTTCCAGGCATGTCAGTCCTCCCTAGGGAGGTGTTCCAGGCATGTCCCTCCTCCCTAGGGAGGAGTTCCAGGCATGTCCCACCTCCCTAGGGAGGTGTTCCAGGCATGTCCCACCTCCCTAGGGAGGTGTTCCAGGCATATCCCTCCTCCCTAGGGAGGTGTTCCAGGCATGTCCCTCCTCCCTAGGGAGGTGTTCCAGGCATGTCCCTCCTCCCTAGGGAGGTGTTCCAGGCATGTCCCTCCGGGAGGAGACCCCGGGGAAGATTCAGGACACGCTGGAGAGACTATGTCTCTCGGCTGGCCTGGAAACGTCTCGGACTCCCCTCGGAAGAGCTGGAGGAAGAGCTGGAGGAAGAGCTGGAGGAAGAGCTGGAGGAAGAGCCGGAGGAAGAGATGGAGGAAGAGCCGGAGGAAGAGCCGGAGGAAGAGATGGAGGAAGAGCCGGAGGAAGAGATGGAGGAAGAGCTGGAGGAAGAGATGGAGGAAGAGCTGGAGGAAGAGCTTGAGGAAATGTCTGGGGTGAATGAAGTCTGGGCATCTCTGTGAAGGCAATCAAGCCTCAAGCTTATCCGTTCCTGGGTCGCCCCCGCGACCCAGGAACGGATAAGCGGTGGAGAATGGATGGATTTCTTGAATAAGTAGAAAAAGTGAAAAATGCCCATTAAACATCTATAGCAAATACATGTAAACACATTTAAAGAAGGTCATTTAACTGTGTCAATACTAACAATCTGAATTGGGGCCACCAACCAAGGTCCTCAGGCCCCCTGTCCTGCATGTTTTAGATCTTTCCCTGCTTCATCACACCCTGATACAAATGACTCTGTATGTAAGATACTTGTGCGGACCCTCATGACAACAATTAATTAGTTACAGAGGAGTTGATGCAACGAGACATCTTAAACATGCAGTGTTGCAACTATTCAGGACCAGGGTTGGAGACCCCTGGTCTAGGTTTGTAGACTGTGACTGTTTTTTTTTTACTGCATCTTAAGATTCAAAATATCATTAAGGGTAAAACTGACTTTTTTTGCTCCCTTTTGTTTTACAGGAACTCCAGTGATGAATGTCATGGCAACTGATGCTGATGAACCAGGGAACTTGAATTCGATGATTGCCTACAGCATCATTGATCAGAATCCACCTGATGGCATGTTTGGTATAAAAAAGAACGGCACAATCTTCCTGAAGAAGTTTCCACTGGACAGAGAAGTATGTACAATCGTAGGGTCATTTTATCTTTGTTTATTGTTACTTAGTTGGATGGCGGATGAGTGAACGCTGGCGCGACTGGCTGCACTTCTAAATTTTTTTGTCTCTTCGCTGTCTCACGACCCACATCTGACTGTGCATCTGTGGTCACTCGGGTAAAAGTCCTCACTACTTACTCGTAACAACTAAACGGCTCGATTGTCACTCCTACGTGGCTGTGTTTGCAACGCTTGCTCACCTGCTCTGCTCCGGCGGCTGCCGAGCCCCATCAGGACCTGCTCACCTCGCGTTGCTCGAGTCCACACCAACAATTTGGTCTGACGGGATCTACATCTGGTCCGTGCTTGCCTGGATTCTCCTGTTGCTCGCTCGCCAGCCCGTGACTGGACTGCTCCAATACTCAGCGGTGGAGCTCCTGAGACTGCGCTTCCATCTGCGTGAGCCTCTGCCGACTGGACTACACCTCCACCCGGACATCGCCTTCCTGCCCAAGCGGAGATACATCCACCGGGGGTCCCGCCGGTGCTTCCGAGAGGATTCCTCGAACCCAATTAAGTCCATTTGGTCCAACTTCCGTCACTCCCCACTCTACACCGGCCGATCTGCCAACCACAGCGTCCTAGCCAGCCTAGCCCGGTCGGCTAACTCAGCTGTCAAGCGCGGCACCGCCGCTGTCAACTTCGGTCTGCTAAACATCTGCTCACTCACCAACAAGGGGCATCTCATCCAGGATCTCCTCAGCGACCGTAAGTTTGATTTAATTTGTCTAACTGAGACATGGCAACAGCCCAATGACTTTTCCCAACTCAATGACTCAACTCCTCCGGGGTTTGTTTACATCTGTCAACCCCACTGTACCGGCCGGGGAGGAGGTCTCGCGATAATTTACCGCGAGACCTTGAAAGTCTCGCCGCTGTCTGTCCCTGCCTTCAGCTCCTTTGAATCCACAGTATGTCAACTGTCTGGACCTATTCCCACAACCATTGCAACCGTTTACCGCCCCCCGAAACCAAATGGCGAGTTCTTAAATGACTTTGCTGCTTTTCTCACACACCTTTCCACTCTCTCACCAAACACAATATTGCTGGGAGATTTTAACATACACATGGACAATATAAACCATCCTCTCACCAGAGACTTTACATCCTGTCTTGAGAGCTCTGGACTTCAGCAGCACACCCACTTCTCCACACACTCCAAAGGACACATTTTGGATTTAATTTGCTGCTCTGGTGTCACCCCTTCTGACTGTGCTGCAGCTGAACTCCCCATCACCAACCACTTCCTCCTCTCATTCAACATCGATCTCACTCTGTCCACCACTAAGTCCCCACGTCTCATCTCCTTCCGCAATATTAAGGACATAAATTTGGATTCTTTCTCCTCTAGTGTCGACAACTTCATGGACTTTGCAGATTTAACCACCCCTGACCAGCTGGTTTCACATTACAATACAGGACTCCATGATATTCTCGACTCTCTCGCTCCACTAAAAAACCAGATCTGTTTCTTTCACCCTTTCTGCTCCCTGGTTTACACCTGACCTTCGGCTCATTAAAAGCCAAAGGCCGGCAGCTCGAGCGGCTTCGCAATAAAACTGGTCTGTCTGTCCACAAAGAATTGTACAAAGATCACCTTATGCATTACCGGGACTGTATTGCCAAATCCAAATCAAACTACTACTCCAGCATAATCTGTTCAAACGCAGGCAACACCAAGTCACTGTTTTCATTGTTCAACAATATCACCCGTTCCCCAGTCTCTATACCACCCCATCTCTACTCAACTGCCTTCTGTAACTATCTACTGTCTTTCTTCAACACCAAAATCCTGCAAATCCATCAGGACCTTGGTTCTACCTCCCTCAGCGTCACTTCCGATCTCCACCCACCCCTTCTCCTCCTTTGAGCTCCCCACCTTCTCAGAGATCTCTGACCTCATACACAGGTCCAAGCCCACCACATGTCAACTGGACCCCCTCCCGACAGTCCTGGTTAAATCCTGCCTCCCCTCTTTGGTCCCCCTCATTTCTGCCATCATCCACTCCTCTCTCACCACTTGATCCGTTCCTTCATCATTCAAAATTGCTGCAATAACCCCAATCCTGAAAAAACCTGGTGCAGACCCTACCAACTTCAATAATTTCCATCCTATCTCAAACATGCCCTTCATTTCCAAGATCCTCGAGAAAATAGTCGCTACACAACTCCAGCACCATTTATCACTTAACAACCTGTATGAACAATTCCAGTCTGGCTTCCGCCCCCTCCATAGCACCGAAACTGCACTTGTAAAAATAACCAACGACCTCCTCATGGCAGCTGATTCTGGTTTACTCACTATCCTCATCCTCCTTGACCTGAGTGCAGCCTTCGACACCATCAGCCACCCCACCCTCCTCAATAGACTTTGCGCCATCGGCATCACCCACACTCCTCTAAACTGGTTCACTTCCTACCTCACAGGCCGCACTCAGTTCATTCAACTTAAATCTTTCACATCCCAGCCTTCCCCTGTCACTTCAGGTGTGCCCCAGGGCTCTGTCCTGGGGCCCCTCCTTTTCATCATCTATCTTCTCCCCCTCGGCAACATCTTCCGTAAGTACAACATCAGCTTTCACTGCTACGCGGATGACACCCAGCTCTACCTCTCCAGTAAGCCCACCTCCACCCTCCCACCTTCGTCCCTCGCTGACTGCCTAACCGATATCAAATCCTGGTTCTCTTCCAACTTCCTCAAATTAAACAGTGACAAAACCGAGGTCCTCCTCATTGGTTCTAAATCAACACTATCCAAAACCGACAGTTTCCCTATACTCATTGACAACTCCACTGTTTCCCCCTCCCCACAGGTCAAGAGTCTGGGTGTCATCCTCGACAGTACCCTATCTTTTCATTCTCATATCAACAACATTACCTGGTCCGCTTATTTCCACCTGCACAACATCAACCGCCTCCGCCCCTCCCTCACCCCGCACACCACTTCTATTCTTGTGCATAGCCTCGTCACTTCTCGCCTTGATTATTGTAACTCTCTCCTCTCCGGTGTCATTCACAAATTCCTCCACAAACTACAGTTAGTCCAGAATTCAGCTGCCCGCATCATCTCAAGGACCCCATCCATCAACCACATCACCCCCGTCCTACAACAGCTCCACTGGCTTCCAATAAAACACAGAATCCACTTCAAAATCCTTCTCCTAACATTCAAGTCAATCCACAACCTTGCCCCTCCCTACCTGTCGGACCTCCTCCACGTCGCCACGCCCTCACGCACCCTCAGATCCTCCTCCTCCATCCACCTGACTGTTCCACCTGCCCGTTTTGCCACAATGGGGAGCAGAGCATTCAGCTGCTCTGCTCCCCGTCTCTGGAACAGCATACCACCGGATCTCAGGAACACCACCTCACTCCCTCACTTCAAATCCAAACTGAAAACCCACCTGTTCAGAACTGCCTTCTCCCTCTGACCTCACTTGCACTGTGTCGTTGTTGTGGTTTTTTTTTATTCTGAGTATTTGTTTACCCCCTAGCTTTTATTATTGTGTTACACTGTTTTTAACTATTGTACGGCGACCTTGAGTGTTCAGAAAGGCGCCTTCAAATAAAATGTATTATTATTATTATTATTTTTAGTTATCCAGGTGAGTCCGTGAGCTTGGCATCTATGTTTGCGTTGAAAAGTAAGATAACATTATTACAAACAAATCACCATTAGAAAAGGAAATTCTGGTTAACAGGAGCAAATCTACAACTGTAATACGTAATTGTTTGCATCATAGTTTGTTTCTTTTTGTTTGTGAGAAAATGGAAAAATTTAAAGATTAACATTCTGACTGTAGATCAGGGGTGGGCAATTCCTGGTTCCAGAGGGCCATGTCCTGCACATTTTAGATGTTTCCCTTCCTAAAAACAAACTCCCACAACACTTCTAAAAGCATAATCATCCTGTGGGTCATGTCTCATTTCAGACACAAGACAAGTACATTCTGACAGTGAAAGGTCAGGACTTAAATGGCGGAGATGGTGGAAACACGGGAACTGGAACTGTTACCATCATTGTCCGTGACGCAAATGACAACCTTCCCGCGCTGGAAAAAGATCAGGTACTTAATTCTTACACATTCAAAAGATCTAATGAAATGTTTTCAAAATGTTCATTTCATAGTGTATTTTAGCAGTTTTTTTTTTAAAACATGGAAATGCTGAAATGTCACTGACAAATGTGTCATACAAATAATTTCTGCAATTATGATTCAGTTGTGTTAGTTTTTAATGGGATTTTTTTCAGTATGAAGGAAGTGTCATGGAGAACACCCATGGTGTTGAGGTGATGAGGCTCAAAGCTCTGGACAAAGACCTGGAGGGCTCCGAGAACTGGGATGCTGTGTTTGAAATCGTCAAAGGCAATGAGGCTGGATACTTCAGCATAACAACAGATCCTGACACCAATGAGGGCGTCCTGATGCTAGAAAAGGTACTGCACTTTTTACTCAAACAAAAAAAGATGTGGTCTTTTCCCAGTCACTTTTTAGATAAATGAAACAAGTTGTAAGATTTTTCATTTGCAGGGGTGCACACAACCTTGACAGACACAACCTTGACAGCCACAACCTTGACGGATACAACTTTGACGGACACAACCTTGACGGACACAACCTTGACGGCCACAACCTTGACGGATACAACCTTGACGGACACAACCTTGACAGACACAACCTTGACGGACACGACCTTGATGGACACGACCTTGACGGACACAACCTTGACACACACAACCTTGACAGACACAACCTTGACAGACACAACCTTGACGGACACGACCTTGATGGACACGACCTTGACGGACACAACCTTGAAATACACAACCTTGACGGACACGACCTCGAAGGACACGACCTCGACGGACACGACCTCGACGGACACGACCGCGACGGACACAGCCTTGAAAGACACAACCTTGACAGACACAACCTTGACACACACAACCTTGACGGACATAACCTTGACGGACACAACCATGACGGAGACGACCTTGACGGACACGACCTTGACGGACACGACCTTGACGGACACGACCTTGACGGACACGACCTTGACGGACACGACCTTGACGGACACAATCTTGACACACACAACCTTGACAGACACAACCTTGACACACACAACCTTGACGGTGTCACAATGCCTCATCATCATCAAGGTCTGTTGTTAACGGTCGATACCACCTTGTCGTCAAAGTCACGGTGTGCTGAAGCAGGGAAACATAAAACATGCTGGATAGCGGCTGTCAAGGACGAAGGTTGGCCACCCCTGACCTAGGGTGTCTTGGTGCCAAATGCACACATGGATGTCCTTTATGCTTGAACATGGTGTTATGAAAAATAGTGATGAATACAGAGGTCCAATAACAGAACACTAACAACCAAACATGAAGCATGACCATCTCTGTTCCTGTGTGCCACTTTCCAGGGCATGGATTATGAAGATGTGGAGAACCTGGAACTCGGGATAACAGTGAAGAACAAGGCTCCATTTATGGGACCTGAATCAAACAGTGCCGGTGGTGCAGGAGGTGCCGGGGGGCCAGGTGGTGCCGGCGGTGCAGGAGGTGCCGGCGGTGCAGGTGGTGCCGGCGGTGCAGGTGGTGCAGGCGGTGCAGGAGGTGCAGGTGGTGCAGGTGGTGCTGGAGGTGCAGGTGGTGCAGGCGGTGCCGGAGGTGCAGGTGGTGCCGGCAGTGCAGGAAGTGCAGGTGGAGCCAGCAGTACAGGTGGTGCAGGCGGTGCCAGTGGTGCAGGTGGTGCCAGTGGGGCAGGTGGTTCCAGCACAGGTGCTGGAGGGCAAAGTGGAGTTAAAATCTATTCTGTCAAAATCAATGTGGAGAATGAACCAGAAGGAGCACATTTCAATCCCGTGGTCAAAGCCATTCCCCTCTCAGAAGGAGATGACTCCATCAACTTAAAAGAACCTGTTGCCATCTACCCTGCAATGGATGGAGACACTGGGGAACCAGCTGAGAACGTCAGGTCTGAGCGTACATATACACATAGACCGCACACGTAAAAGTACAGAGTCAGCTCCACATCCATACTGACACTTATTACTGTTGCTGCAGGTATGCCAAGGGGTGGGACCCCGCTAACTGGCTCACCATTGACCCAGAGACAGCTGAGATCAGACTGAACCAGATGCCTGACAGGGAATCTCCGCACCTTGTCAATGGCACATATATTGCCAAAGTTCTTTGCATCTCAGAAGGTATGCACACAAACAAACTCAGACATTTGAAATCATTTAAGGATTAATGAACTATTTTTGAATTAGAAATTGACGATGATTAATTAGAATCAGGTGTGTTAAAGCAGGGAAACATCTAAAACATGCAGGACACTGGCCCTCGAGGACCAGGATTGCCCACCCCTGTTCTAAAACATGCAGGATAGGTGCTCTTGAGGAGCAGGGTTGGTGACCCTTGCTCTAGGAACTACGAGTAAACCTGCACTCTGAGAATGGAGAGCTCTGTTAGGAACATAAGGCACTATCGGGTCATGCAAATGTTGCAGAGCTAAGCTGTTTTGAGCTTTATATGCAAGTAATGAAATTTTGAAACGTATTCTGAATTTTAAGGGTAGCCAATGGAGCGAAGCTAACACTGGAGAGACGTGATCTCTCTTGCTGATTCCTGTCAGCACACGCGTTGCTGCATTTTGGATCAGCTGGAGCCTATTCAGCAAATCACTTGGACATCCTGCTAACAACACATTACAGTAATCCAGTCTAGAAGATACAAACGCATGAACTAGTTTTTCTGCATCACTCTGCAAGAGGATTTTCCTAATCTTTGCGATATTAAGGAGATGGGAAAACACTGTTTTACAAACCTGATTAATATACGACTTAAATAACAAATCCTGATTCAAATCCTGATTGAAAATAAGACCAAGGCTTCTCACAGATGCACTGGAAGCCATCGCAACACCATCTAATCCCTTCCTAAGGCTTGGTGATGTCCCTGACCCCCCAGTCTGGCCTTCGGCAGGAGGGTCCCCCCTTATGATCCAGGTCCTGCTCAAGGTTACTTCCCTCCTAAAGGGGAGTTTTTCCTCGCAACTGTTTTGCTTAAGGCTTTTCTCCCACTACGGGAGTTTTTACCTGCCATTTTTATGTAACAATTGCTCGGGGGTCATGTTCTGGGTCTCTGGAAAGCGCCTAGAGACAACTTTTGTTGTATTAGACGCTATACAAATAAAATTGAATTGAATTGAATTTGGGACCAAAAACAACAACCTCTGTTTTATCTGAATTTAGAAGCAAAAAATTTCCGGACATCCAGTCCTTGATGTCCCTAAGACATGCCTGAAGTTTAACTAACACTTCTGTTTTATCCGGCTTCATAGACAAATAGAGCTGCGTATCATCAGCATAGCAATGAAAGTGTATGCCGTGATTCTGGATTATACTTCCCAATGGCTGCATGTATAAACTGAACAAGATTGGCCATAGCACTGAACCCTGCGGAACACCATAACAGACCCTCAACTGTTCACAACAGACAAACTTTTATGACAAACTGATGATGACCATTAATTTGATGTGTGTTGGTGCAGGCAGGGAAACGTCTAAAACAGCGGTGGGCAATTCCTGGGGCCTCATGTACAAAGAGTGCGTTGATTCCATCATGAATCCTTGCATGGAAATATGGCGTATGCAAAAAAAAATAATTAAATCAGGGAAGGCATTTGACCAAGTCCCTTGAGGTACTTTGTGGGGGGATACTCAGAGGGGACGGGATACTGACTCCGTTGCTATGGGCCATCCAGTCTTTGTTCAAAGGGAGCAAGAATCTGGTTCGCATTGCCAGTAGTAAGTCAGATTTATTCCAGTTGAGAGTTGGACTCCATCAGGGCTGGCTTTTGATACATTTATGGATAGACCTTTCTCGGTGGAGGAGGTCTGCTTTGGTTGCCAAAGGTTTATACATCTGCTTTTTACAGATGATTTAACACTCCCTCCAGCTGGCCAGATGAAAGGATGGATGTATGTCTAATGAACTGGTTTTTTTTTGTATTTTCGTATCACAGATATGCCAGCTAAAACAGCAACTGGTACCGTAGCCATCCAGGTGGAGGATTTTAATGACCACTGCCCTACCCTGACCACTGACAGCCAGACTATATGTACCACGGAGGACAGTGTTATTGTCAACGCTTATGATGAAGATGCCTTCCCTAATGGAGCTCCTTTTGAGTTTAACATCCTTCCTGAAGGCACTGTGGCAAAATGGCAGATCCAGCACCTAAATGGTGAGAAGAATGTGTTGAGTTGCTGTCACCCTCACAAGCAGTTGTTTGTGCCTGATACACCTGGTAGGACTTTGATTAATGCATCTTGAACGTCTTGTCTTCGGCAGACACTACTACTATTCTGAGGTCTGAGGAGCCTCTGTGGCCAGGTATCTATAAGGTGGAGGTGGAGGTGAAAGACCAGCAGGGACTGGCCTGCCCAGAGCCACAGAAGATTGAGATCCAAGTTTGTACCTGTGAGGATGGAGTGGTGTGTGGAAGACGAGGGGCCAGTGATCAGGTTGAAAAAGGAGCAGAACTAGGACCTGCAAGCATCGGACTTCTGCTGCTGGGCCTGTTGATGCTACTGCGTAAGTGTGACATGATGCTTATTTTAATGAGGAATCATATCATCGAGGATGTATTACTTTCTATCTTGATAGTTTCTATACTAGGACCAAGTTGCATATTTGATAAGCTGCAAAAATGTAACTTATTTCAATTTTTAGAGGAATGCTGAGCATGATTAATCACGTTTGAAAAAGTTATGCTTTATACTTTCTAACTCTACAATTTGTGCAAGAAAAAGGAGTTTACTGTGTTTTTCAGGAGTTCTACAAAAATGCCCCAGCCATTTCTTATCATGAGAGAAGTTAAGGATGTTACAGAAGGGCATCATTACAAACTTTCCTGAACTACTAAGAACTAAGATAAAATGTCCACAAACAAGGCTCTGCAGACTGACACATAAAAACGTACAACTTTGAATTATAAAACAAGTATGTAAAATCTTCCACCTGCAAGAGAACAAGAATACAAACACAGAGCCATAGTTCTCAAAGACACTAATGTTTAATGACCGACATGCCCAAGAGAAGACCACAGCAACATCTTTCAAAGACAGCCAGTACCAATCACCAAGATGCCAAATAACAGGTGTTAAACATGAAGATTTGGGAGTTACTTGCTGACAAAGCACCCATCAGCAAAAAGACTACACTCCAAAAAAAAAAGCGAGGACTGTTAATCAGAATCAGGTGTGTTGAATATCACACTGCCCTGCATGTTTTGGATGTGTCCTTGTATCAACACACCTGACTCAAATTAATGAGCGTTTCTAGCTCATCATCAAGGTCTGCAGGAGTCCGTTGATGACACGCTACTTGTATCATGTTGTGCTGAAAGCAGGGTCTAATTTAGATGTTTCCCTGCTTCCTTACACCTGATTCAAATTAATCGCCCTCATCACCTTGTCATAAAGGCCAGTGTTTCCCAACCCTGGTCCTCAAGACCTACTCTCCAGCATGTTTTGGATGTTTCCTAGCCTCAACACACCTGATTCTAATTAATGGTCCTCATTAGCTTGTTATCAAGGTCTGGACAGTTCTATTGTTGACACAACCACTTGTATCAGGTGTGCTGAAGCAGGGAAACATCTTGTAAAACATGCAGGACAGTAGATCTCGAGGACCAGGGTTGAAGTCCACTGGTCTAGAGCAGGGGTGCCCAATCCTGGTCCTCGAGAGCCCCTATCCAGCATGTTTTAGATGTCTACTTGCTTCAACACACCTGATTCAAATTAATGGTCGTCACCAGCTTGCCATCAAGGTCTGGACAGCTCTGTTGGTCCCTTTTTTTTTATCAAACCTTGATACAAGGACCTTGGTCATCAACAGAACTATCCAGACTTTGAAGACAAGGTGGTGTCGACCCTTAATTAGAATCAGGTGTGTTGATGCAGGGTAACCACTAAAACATGCAGGACACCGGCCCTCGAGGACCAATTTTGGACACCCCTGCTTTAAGTAGTTTCAAGTTTGCAGCTTTATTGTCAGATATACAGCAGAAAAAGTAAAAGTAAAAAAAAAAAAACAGAAGTAAAACCGAAACTGAGAATCTACCCTTGTACACCAGATAAACTACAACTGTGGTGGATTACTTTAGGCTCCTTACAAACTTTGCTGCTCTGAAATATCTAAAAAACTTTTTGAAACATTTTTCTTTTTTTTACAGTTCTTCCTCTTTTGCTGCTTTTCTGCCAATGTGGAGGTGCTGCAAGTTTTCCAGATATGTTCAGTGAGATGCCCTTTGACACTAAATCTCATCTCATACAGTACCACACGGAGGCTCAAGGAGACAACGCGGTGAGACAACCACAAACCTCTTGTTACAGTCATAAAAAGTAAAGAAATTAGGCTTAATGAGACCACAACATATTAAGGACGCCACACAAAGATCAAGGGTTGAAAATAAATCTTATTGATTGTTGTTTTTAAATTTCTGGGGAGAAAACAAACAAAGAAAAAAAAGTTAACCCAGAAGTAATGAACCAAAAGGAGATGGAGATCCTGGTCAAAAAGAACAAAAGAGGGGTAAGCACAGGGCCAGCCACGCGATGGGCCGTCGGACCATACACTTTCCCCACTAAATAAGAAATACCAGGTAAACCTATAACCTAAACAAACCGACAAAGCAGGACTACCGGCTATCTCCAACTCAAACTAAAATAATAATTAAAGCTGCAAGCAGCGATGAACGGGCCCTCGCACTCACGGCCACCGCCCCCCATAAGCATATCAGAAATGACACCACCCACGACTTCCTATGTCAAACCATTCCAAAGTTATGGCAGAAAAAAGGAACTATGAAAAATCGACCAATCAGAAGAAGGGGCGGGGCTAATGTGCACCAATTATGGTCAAGGACTCTAAACCGAGTCAGATGACACCACCCACGAGTCTTTATGTCAAACCATTCAAAAGTTATTGCTGAAAATCAGAAGTATCAATTATCGACCAATCAGAAGAAAGGGTGGGGCTAATTCATGCCAATTAAGGTCAAGTACTCAAAACCGAGTCAGATAACACCACCCACGACTCTCTATGTCAAACCATTCAAAAGTTATGCCAGAAAATAGGGACTATCAAATATTGACCAATAGAAGAAGGGGCGGGGATAATTCAGGCCAATGAAGGTCAAGTACTCAATACCGAGTCTGATGACACCACCCACGAGTCTTTATGTCAAACCATTCAAAAGTTATGGCAGAGAAAAGTATTCTAGGGGGCGCTGTTGATCCATCTTGCCACGCCCATTAATGCATCATGAAATATAAAATGTATCGCCAAGTCTGGCTTGCGTGCAAAATTTGGTTACCTTTGGGGAACTATCAAATATGGACCAATCAGATGAAGGGGGGCGCGCTTTTTGGCGTCTAGCGTCGCCACGGTAACGCTTTTGAAAGAGAAAAGTAATGCGCGTCGTCGCAGGATGGAGACGCATATTTTGATGTATAACATATCTGGGTGCACGTTACGGTTCGGGCTCTGAAGCGGCTGAAAAAATGGCATAAATTTCGCCAAAATGACAAGATTAATTCAAAATGGCCGACTTCCTGTTCGGTTTCGGCCATGGTGCCAAGAGACTTTTCTTTAAGTTGCGACATGATACAGGTCTGTACTGATTTTTGTGCATGTCAAACCGTATTGTGGGGCTTGAGGCACAAAGTTTTCTAGTGGGTGCTGTTGAGCCATTTTGCCACGCCCATTAATGCAAACCATTAAATATCAAATTTTTCGCCAGGCCTGGCTTACGTGCAAAATTTGGTGACTTTTGGGGCACGTTTAGGGGGGCAAAAAGACCCTCCTTTTCTAAAGAAGAACGAAATAATTCCTACAGATACAATAGGGCCTTCGCACTGTAAGTGCCCGGGCCCTAATAAGAAAACTCTGCCATTATGGCCAGAACCTTCCCAACCTTCCAAACCTTCTCCTGCTACTGCTGCCCCAGAGTGAGAGAGAGTGACGCCTTCCTTCTGCTCCTCTTTATCCCCAACCTCCTGATTGCTAACTGACTGCCAGCCTGTGGAGGAGGGAACCAGGAGGAAGGAGAGGGGGAGAAGACAGCAGCATTAACACACACACCTACAGCTGTAGGTGTGGAGCAACCCATACCTGGCCACACATAACACCGCTAATGTTGACATCAGCAGCATGTGCTGACTCTCAGTAGATCACGTTTACTGGAAAGCATCATCACATTTTTGTCTGACCAGTTTAAAAATGATGTCTTGGTCCTAATGTTTGGATGTCTTACTAGGAGGTGCCATTGTTGAACGTCCCACAAGAGATCATTGGCATGGGCCAGCAACACTTTGTAAAGGGACCTGGGCCAGTTTGGGAAATGCAGCAATCGCAGAGTCCAGGTTGGGAAATGCAGCAGTCGCAGATTTCCGTGAATGAGATGCGAATGGACCAAAGTGGAGCCTGGGGGATGGACGGGAGGGGCAACAGGAGTGGCTTCATCTCTGGGTTTGAGAGCAGAGAATCAGCAAGAGGTGGAGAAGATGTGTTCGATGGCATGACTCTCTCCCACGCCTTTCTGGGACAGTACTACAATGAGGTAAGATATCCACTGATCAGAAGGAAAGGTGTTGTTTGAGGTGGATATTTATTACAAAGAGCCCGTTTGCAAACAACTTGAGAACCAGTTGGGCATTTAAGTAATCTCTAAAAAACAACAAAAACACACTTTTTCAGTTCAAAGGTTTGACATATCAGCTTATCTTGAAAAACGAGGTAGATGTGGCCGCAGGTGAACATCTCATTAACAGTGATGCACAGAAGTCTTGTTTTCGGTACAATGCCGTCAGTCTCACACGGGTGTGAGGATCCCCTCTTCCCCACAAACCTCCTTCACTCCACTGAGGTTTGTGAGCATTTGTTTATGCACAGGTCCTCCAGGTCTTTTGCTAACATTGACATCTTTGTCCTGAAACAGAGTTTGGGATGGACTGGGGAAGTCCACTCCTGGGAAGTTTGGCATTTGTCTTAAATATGGAGTTTCTTAGCACTTTAGCTTCACCTTTGTCAGTAAATGATAAAATAATGTGAAAGTGCAGTTGTGTTTACTTTACTCTCAATTTCTCCCCTTTTTTTTGTATTTACCTAACATTAAGATGTGGTAAGGACAAGATGGGCTCTTAATTTCCAAATATGTAAACCTTTGAATTAAAGAGGTTGTAATTCATTTTTTTTATAAATCAATTTGATACTAGCATACAAGAATTTCACCTTTAAAGGAGGTACCTTGTTGCGGTTATGTTAAGGTGGTAGAAACGTGGCTGCCTGACATCTGGAGTTCATCACCAAACTCTGAGTTTCCTCTCTGGTGATGTTTGCCCAGCCTCCTTTAGCTGCTGCTTGTTTGTCAACCTTTTTGCTATCAGTTTTATCTTCAGTAACTGAAAGGTTGCTCTGTTGTTTAGAGATCAGTTAACTGTCTGGTTCGTTGGGATTATTTAATTGATTGCACTTACTACACGGTAAAAGTGAAACAGTAAATTATAACTTATTTCATCATTTATTGGTTACGTTTGTCTTAAAGGGGACCTATTATGTCATCTAATACCTATTTTAAACAGGCCTCGAATGTCTTAAAAACAAGCTTTTTTGGCTAAATAAATTAGAATTAGCCTGGCGTGGTCCATTCCCTCGTTAAGTGAAGACAAATGAAGCACATAAAAGATCTGCAGTTGATTTCAGGTATCACTTCCAACACGAGGTCCAAGGGATCTCTGAAGGAGGTTGGTCATTAGGCTGAAAAGACAACAAGTTCCTTGCGACTTCTATCATCTTAAACTACGTTTTGTAACCTGTGGATGTGATTTTAGGATTTCTACTTTGACTTGCTGATGCAACTATGATACGTTCATATACTAATGAATAAAACCTTCATGTCAACGACAGGTGACCAGCAGAAATGCAGGCGATGAAGTGAAGGACAGTCTGCTGATTTACAACAGTGACGGGGAGTTCTCCACTGCTGGCTCGGTGGGATGCTGCAGCCTTCTGGAGTCTGACAATGACCTGGGCTTCCTGGATGACCTTGGACCAAAGTTCAAGACTTTAGCTGAGATATGCGGGGGAAAAAAGATCTCCAATGAGCTGAAACAAGAGTTCACTTCTGTCCGCAGCCCTCTTGTATCGAGTGCTCAGACAGCAGAGTCCAGTTTGATAACTGCCCGACAGTCCTATCCACCCAAGCTGCAGTCAGCCGTCGCCAAAGCAGAGCAGACCGTGGTCAGTGACATCACTGACAGTTCCCAGGTGATGAGGGAAAGCATCACTGACAGTTCCCAAGTGATGAGGGAAAGCATCACTGACAGTTCCCAAGTGATGAGGGAAAGCCGGGCTGCGGTGAGGGAAGAGATGACCTCAGTGAGTTCACAAGTGGGAAATCAAAGCCAGACGCTCCTCCTGCAGCAGCAGCAGCAGCCGGTTTACTACACAACCACCCCTATGTTTCAGCCAGTCCACTGTGTCGTCCAGCCACAGTTTCAGAACACCATGATATTGTCTCAGGCACCGTCCACCAGCCTTCAAGAAGTGGTCCTGGTTAACAGCGCTGAAGCTGGACTTTCCCAAGGAGTTATCTATCAGGGTCAGTCAATGATGACCAGCGGACAAACCCAGGGTCCCGGCATGGTGTTGGTGGAGAACAATGGCATCCAGGGAAGTCATGCCAACCTGATCCACACGGGAAACTTCTCAGGTTCCCAGGCCATGCTTGTTTTGGATGGCAACGTCCCATCAGGGACAATGCAAGTGGTTCAGGAAGTCCCAGCTGGCCTCATTCATGAAGGCACTTTACAGCGAGGAACACTACCAGGGTCTCAGAAGGTCCTGATGGTTGGAGAGTCAACAAGCACCAGAGGGCAGCAGGGTCAGGTGGCCTGGGGTGTCCTTCAGGAGGGTCTCCTTCAGGGGGGTCTCCTTCAGGGGGGTGTCCTTCAGGGGGGTGTCCTTCAGGGGGGTGTCCTTCAGGAGGGTGTCCTTCAGGGGGGTTTCCTTCAGGGGGGTGTCCTTCAGGGGGGTGTCCTTCAGGAGGGTGTCCTTCAGGATGGTGTCCTTCAGGGGGGTGTCCTTCAGCAGAGTGAGGTTTCTGGCTTCCAAAAGGTCCACAGCAGACAGAAAAGCCCACATGCTGGCTCTCAGAAAAGCAGCTCTTCCACCACAGTTAACTCCCCCATCGACAAAGTTATGATGCAGGAGTGGAGCGAAATTCACTGACTTTAAGTGCCGACCTTCTCCAGATTCAGAGAATATTCCAGGCTGTATATGATGGTGATGGGATGTTTATGAGACATTCAAGACACATTCTGGTAATCAAATGTTTACCCTCACCAGCATATAAACCAGTTGTACCTGATAAAGAAATCAGTGGCAAGAGGATCTCATACAGACTTCGTCTCAACTGATACTCAAGAGATTTTTGCGTGTTTTAGATGTTTCCCAGTCCCCAATTCAACATACATTAACATTAATTAATTAATATATTCTTAATAATGAGTGTTATTAGCTTGTCATCACGATCTGCATAAGTCTCTTAGTGACACAACCACTTGTGTCATGGTTTGCAAGGTAGTATTGAAACTGGTGTTACTATTCAAATGAGTAATAGCTTCAATTGGAGTTAAGTCAAACATCCTGTTCAATAATTTAAGCAAGATTTGTGCTTTTCTTGGTCAAGTTTTGGATTTGAAAAGGGAAAGGAGCACCGTGGAAGGGTTTGGGCACCCTAATAGATGTGTGGAGCATCTGAAGAAGAAATCTTACTCAACATTCATCCACACACAACACACAAGAACACTGTATCCATGTGCACTGTGTCAGTGTTTCCCAACCCTGCTCCCCGTGGCACAAGACGGTTAATTTGAATCAAGTGTGTTGATACAAGGAGAAATCAAACATGCAGGACTGCGGCCCTCAAGGACCGTATTTGGACCCCCCTCGGTTAAGAGGTTATCATGGCAATTGCGGACTCATAACCAGGATGTTGTTTCTTCTGGCTTCTGGCCATCTTACCTGTTCACTTTTGTCAAATACTCAAGTGAAACTCCCACTGGTCTTTTCTCTTCTCACTCAAGAATGTAGGTTATGATGATAATAATATGTTTAACTTGTACTTTACATTTGAAATAAATCTCAAACGGCTACGGGTATAGGGTTATAGTTTGATCTAACCTGCTGATTGAGGAGTGATAATGTTTTCTTCAAGTTTATTATCCATTTGTCCAATAGAAGCTGCACTTTTTTTTGCAGTGTTTAGTGTTTAGCCAACTAACATCTGCAAATGGTAGTGGGGGTTATCAAAACCTTTTCTAATCATACTGTACAGAAAGATGCTACATACTGTACACCTTTGATTTGAAAATGTAGTATTTCTAAAAGTTCCTACCTTACTTCCCATGGATAGTTAGAATTTCAAACATTGGATCTCAAAAAGCACAAGCTCTGGACATCTTCAAAAACACGAAGATGGACCTCAGAAGCTCATGGCACATGCTCAATTTTATCACAAAGCTGAAATTTGTTTTTACAAGAATGCTCAAAAACCAGAGAGAAAAAAATGTTTAGCAGTCGACAAAAACTCTTTATCTAACACCACCACCAGTTGCCGTCCTGACTTTGTGTGGTGCTCAAACCTTTGCTCCAGACACATATTTTTATTTTAATGTACAGTAGTAAGATAAAGAAAGGCAGTTTTTAATTAAACTGTTCAAGAAATGTATTATCATGAACTACATGGCTTTCAAAATCTTTTTAGTCACATATTAACAGTAACAGAAATGTATGTTTCATACTTCTTGAAATGGTTTTCAAACAGGATAAGGGCAAATGAGCAAATAATAGTTAATGGAGTAATTACAAGCGTAAGCAGACCCATGTATGCTTTAACTTTGGATTCTTTTTCTACACATATCATGGTGTTTGTAAGGATTTAAGTTTGCTGAAAGTGGTCAAATTTTTATAACTTTAAGGGATTGTAGGACAACTTTTTACGTTAATAAAAATTCAAAATAGGGAAATTATTCCAAATTGTGTTTTTTAATACCCTTTTCTACATGCACATGAAGGTAAGTTCTTACAGAGAGACATTATCATCTGTAATTTCCTCCTGCCGATACGCTGGTCTTCAAACATTAGCTGTACAGAGACGACCTTTGACAAACATGAAAGATGAGAGAGTGATGTCCACAAAATGACTGATCCTTAAGACATACCAACAGTGTCACGAATTTCAGTGCCCCTCCCAAAAATCTCCTGGGGCCAGCATTCTCACAAATGTCTCCCGATTTCCACCCGGAAAACAATATTGGTAAACCATCCTTCACTGGCCACCGTTGCTGGCTGGACGATAATAACACATCGAAGTCAAGCAGAACATCACAACAGAAGAAAAAGCAGAAGAAGCAGACATGGCGATGGCGAGTAAGAAGAGGAAATATGCGTGCAAGTTCCAAAATGATTGGAAAAAAGAATTTGAGTTCATCCAGGACAGCTTGAAGGGGAAGGGGTATGCTGTCAGGCAGGTTTTGTAGATCAGACTTCTCCATTGAACAGAGTGGTCAAACAGATATAATAACACACAAAGCGTCAGAGTCTGTGACTGTTAATCTACGCAATGTATGCTCTTTTTGTTTTTATTTCTTGAACTATCACCACCATTTTTTGCACGGGTACTGTGGCTACGTAATTAGTGCCTCTGGCGCAGCCAGAGGCACTCTTATTATTGCTCAGGCTTATTTATTTATTCTTCCGTATAAACGTAGGCGCGTAACTAGTCCTGCAGCTTTGAGAAAACGCGAAAAGTAAAAACGTAGAAACGTGCGCCTTAAGCGCTAATCGAGTGGTATGACTTTTATTAGCAATTGGTGCACACGTTTTCGCGCAACATGCGAAAACGTGCGCTTTTGGCGCCATCCGGAACGCATTGGGAGAACTTTGAAGCCTCACCACTCGCCCACTGTTACTCGAAAAATTCTGAACCGATTTAGAAAGTCGTAGGCCCTGAATTTAACTACAGTCCTGTGAATTTTCAGAGCGATCACACAAATAGTTTTCCCACGAAGTGCAAAAACATTTCCAAATTTCCAAACTAATGGGGAGATTTTCCCATGTATGTGTGTGGCGCGGAATGTCACACTGTGGACGGGAGGAGTTAAAAAAAAAGCCAAAATTCACCTTTTTTCTGAGTCACCTAGCTTTCTCATACTTGCACGTAGAAACGTCATTCAAACTTCAAAACGGAGGAAAACTTCTCTTCTCTCTCCAAACACCAAACTGTTTTTTCCTAAGATGTACACTTCCAAGATATGAGCACTCAAGCGAGGACTGGAAATCACTTTTTTGTCAAATCTAAAGTGCGGGTGTCGGTTTCTAGAGTGGCAGAAACAGTAAAAAAATAACCTGAATTTTTATTTGTAACTCGAGCTCACGGCCAAACCGTAAAAGGCAGACAAATAATTTTTGGTCAGAATGTAGACATAGGTGTTGGGATTCATAAAATGTGACTATGACAGGCGGGGTATGCACAAAATTTAAACGGCGGGGGGGTAAAGCGGCGCGGATGCCTGCCTCGGTCTCCATTGGCTGTAATGTAATCAAAAGTTTTCTTCAAAAGAATCTCACTCTGTCTTCGCACTGAGCTTACTCAACCATTTTAAGGAATATCTGAATAAAATTAAGATTGTCAGAATCTGTCGGGTTCTGTGTCTCTCACGATGTTTTTGTTTTTCTTGAAGTTGAAGTCGAGGTTCTTGTTGCCCCTAGCAACCAGAAGTCAGCTGCTGACTCATTGCCTCAGCCAGAACTGGTCACATGACTCAGTCACTAAAAGCCTTCATATACTTAACCCATAGACATATATACGTAGACGCCCCATCGAGCGCTGAGCCGTACGTCAACGTCGCCGCCATATTGGATGTTCAAGACTGCGCTGTAAACTAATACAAGTAAATGGACTTATTTTCATAAAGCGCCTTTCTACAAAGAAATTTACGTTTTACGTCTCATTTATTCATTCACACACGCACTAATATACTTGGGAAACAGTTAGGCACCAAATATAGTATATTTAATTTTCTCAGATGGCAAAAATAAGAGCTTTATTGATCTCACATAGGAGTAATTCATGTTATATCAGCTATAGAGAACAAGGTAGTGCCGAAAAACCATATATCACAAAAATAAGAAAAATAGAGAAACATGTTTTCTCATCAACAAAGCATATTTTACATTTCAAGTAACAAAATAACATATTTGAGCCATTTCTTTTTTTTTTTTTAGATTTTTTCAGGTATTTTATTGTCTGAAAAATGGTTCAAATGTTATTTTATTGTCTGAAAAATGGTTCAAATATGTTATTTTGTTATTTGAAAATGTTTACATTTGTTTTGTTGATGAAAAAATATGTTTCTCTATTTTTGTGAGGGGGATATATATTGTTTTTCGGCACTACCTTGTTCTCTATAGCTGATAGAACATGAGCCGGGTCGGCTCCGACTCTCTAATCCGACGTCAATTTATATGACGTCGGATTACGTCTGCAAACTAGGCTGGGCCTCGAGTGGCCGGTCCCCCAGGCCCGAAAGGGATCTGTACGACGGAAAAGTCCTTCCCACCTCACAGACCCCCGCCAAGCAAGAGAAATGAAGCGCTACTGGGATAAACCTCTGAGACACAGAGGTTGACAGAGCAAGGACCTGTCAAGGGTTTTTCAGGGCTGGATGTTCAGGGCATGAAGGAGATGGGGCCGCCGCCTGTAGAGCCGTCTGTCGCCTCCCACCTCCACTCCGACCGCCGTGCAACCTTGTCGGCATCCGGCCCCTCCCTCCCTAGGAAAATGGACAGACTCACCGCTTCTATTTACCAGAAGGTTTATAAATCCTCAGCCCAGGCTGCGAGGGCGCTTAATGTTGTCACGCTCCTCTCTGCTTATCATGCAGAGCTGCTGGTGGACATTGGGCAATAGCTCGACTCGGGCTCCCCCAACCCGGCTATGTGGGAGGAGATCTGCATTACAACTGATCTCATGGTTAAATAAATCAGAATATAAGCCTGGTCCTTTCCCCCCGCTGTCATGGCTCCTCTCTTCCCCAGCAGAGAGCGCCATTACTCCACTCGCCAGCAGAGCGCAGAGATGGCAAGAAATCGCTGTCCTTCAACCTTTGGTGCTGAAACCAGTGATAAGGGGTTACAATTCAATTCAATTGAATTTTATTTATATAGCGTCTAATACAACAGATGTTATCTCTAGACGCTTTCCAGAGATCCAGAACATGAACATAAACATAAACATAAACATAAACATAAACATAAACATAAACCCCGAGCAATTATTATATAAACAATGGCAGGTAAAAACTCCCATAGTGGGAGAAAAGCCTTAAGCCAAACAGTGGCAAGAAAAACTCCCCTTTAGGAGGGAAGAAACCTTGAGCAGGACCAGGCTCATAAGGCGGAAGCAGCAACAGCAGACATCCACGTAGGCAGGTGGAAGCAGCAACGGGATGACCGGGGATGGGGGGTGGGGCGGGAACACAGGCCAGAACGCAGCTCCCGAGGCTCCAGCCTGCAAACATGCACAAAAGAGAAAAAACGGGGCTAGCACAAGAAACTACAGGAGCGATGGACAAAAATAATAACTATGAGATACTTATAATAAATAAAAATGGAAATGGGGAAGAGAGGAAGGGAGGAGGAGAGGAGAAGAAGGGTGAGAGGCACCGCCCAGTGGATCATGTCGGTGCCCCCCTGCAGCATAAGCCTATAGCAGCATATCTACCACCAAGCTATATTTGAGACTAACTATTATAGTTTTGTTCTATAGCTGCAACTATGACTACTGACTCTAACACACTAGAGTTTACACTACCTAGAGATTTACCAACACCAGCTAGAGGTTTACTAAACACTTTACTTTACTTTACTAAACACTTTACAGACTACAGGTTACAGGCTACAATTCGCCTCCCGACCTCCGAAATTCAACGGCATGTTGATTTATGTTGCAAATGGGGACTCTTCTCGAGTGTTGGAGGAAGAAATATTCTCTCTACTGAGCAATCATGATTGTTCTTAAGGGAGAGCACCTGGGTGCACGTTACGGTTCGGGCGAAGAAGCGGCCGAAGAAATTGCATAAATTGCGCCAAAATTACACGATTAATTTAAAAATCCTGTTCGGTTTCGGCCATGGCGCCAGGACACTTTTCTTTAAGTTGAGACATGATGCATGTGTGTACCAATTTTCGTGCATGTACGTCAAACCGTATTGTGGGGCTTGAGACACAAAGTTTTCTAGGGGGCGCTGTTGAGCCATTAGGCCACGCCCATTAATGCAAACCATGAATTATCAAATGTATTGCCAGGCCTGGCTTGCATGCAAAATTTGGTGACTTTTGGGGAACTATCAAATATGGACCAATCAGATGAAGGGGGGCGCGCTTTTTGGCGTCTATCGTTGCCACGGTAACGCTTTTGACTGAGAAAAGTAATGCGCATCGTCGCAGGATCGAGACGCACATTCTGATGTATAACACACCTGGGCAAAAAGGCCCTCATTTTGTTGGAAAAATAAAAACGAGAAAAAAAATAATAAAAACGAGGAAAAAAAGAAATTGCTACAGATACAATAGGGCCTTCGCACTGTAAGTGCTTGGGCCCTAATTAAATAAAATAATTAACAGAAAAACGCAGTTTCTAGTACAAAGGCTTCGCCTGGAAAACTTTGCATACGCTAACAGATCAGGGAAATATTTAGCCAATCAATTAAAATTAAACAAGGAAAAAACAACCATAACATCTGTTAAGGACCAATCAGGGAAGATTACGCATGATCCCTGTTTAATAAATTCAGTTTTTAGAGACTTTTACTGTAAACTATGTTCATCACAAATCGAACCATTTGACCAATCCATCGATCAGTTTCTTGGAAAAATTTACCTGCCAAAATTACATCAGGAACAGGTTACGAATTTAGATTTGCCGCTCTCAATGGGAGAACTCCACGAAGCTCTTCAGCATATGCCTAATAATAAAGCCCCAGGCGCAGATGGCTTTCCAGCCGAATTCTATAAGGAGTTCTGGAGCATATTAGCACCAACATTTTATAAAATTATCCTAAATGTTAAGGAGAATAAAAGCTTACCCTTAAATAAATAACCAATTTGGGTTAAGGAGGCTGACACCACCTCCACCTTTAAAACTACACTTAAAACCTTTCTGTTTAGTAAAGCCTATAGTTAGTGTTTAGTAAACCTCTAGCTGGTGTTGGTAAATCTCTAGGTAGTGTAAACTCTAGTGTGTTAGAGTCAGTAGTCATAGTTGCAGCTATAGAACAAAACTATAATAGTTAGTCTCAAATATAGCTTGGTGGTAGATATGCTGCTATAGGCTTATGCTGCAGGGGGGCACCGACATGATCCGCTGGGCCGTGCCTCTCTCACCCTTCTTCTCCTCTCCTCCTCCCTTCCTCTCTTCCCCATTTCCATTTTTATTTATTATAAGTATCTCATAGTTATTATTTTTGTCCATCGCTCCTGTAGTTTCTTGTGCTAGCCCCGTTTTTTCTCTTTTGTGCATGTTTGCAGGCTGGAGCTTCGGGAGCTGCGTGCTGGCCTGCGTTGGATTCAGGTCCAGACCTGAATCCAAGGGTGCGGAAGTCATGGAGGAACTTAACATGCACTCAGCACCCACAGCGTCCCCAGGGAGAGCACTGCACTAGCAGCCGAGCCATCATTCACCAGGACCACTCTCTTTGTTTCAGGGGGTGAAATCAGGGGTGTCAAACCGGTCCTCGAGGCCAGTGTCCTGCAAGTTTTAAATGTTTCCCTGCTTCAACACGCCCTGATACAAGGAGCTGTGTCACTACTTGTCCAGACCTTGATGACAAGCTGGTGACGACTGTTAATTTGAATTTGTTGATATATAAGGAGACATCTATATTGTAAAACCTGCAGGACAGGTGTCCCTGAGGACCAGAATTGAGAAATACTCGAGAGGAACATCCATCTGCAAAACTGCCACAAGGGAGCAGTGTTAGCTGGATATGCAGCTGCAGCTCACTGTCACATGACCTGTGGCCCATAACTGTTCTTTAATCACTTCTCATAGCATAGCATGACATTCCTCTACAGTAGAATATATCAATTTAATATGTTCACAGGAGAGTATTATTTATTTTACAGTTTTGGAGGTTTTACAAACGAATACACTCAATATCAAACACTAATGGTATCAAGGTGTGCTGAATCAGGGTAGCATCTAAAACACAGGTGTCAAACTGAATCCACGGAGGGCCAGTGTCCTGCATGTTTTAGATCAGGGGTGGCCAATCCTGGTCCTCGAGAGCCCCTATCCAGCATGTTTTAGAGCAGTGTTTCCCAACCCTGGTCCTCGTGGGCCCCTGTCCTGCATGTTTTAGATGCTCCCCTGCTTCAGCACACCGTGATAAAAGTACCTGGGTCATCAACAGAGTTGTGCAGACCTTGGTGACAAGCTAATTAGGACCATTAATTAGAATCAGGTGTGTTGGTGCAGGGAAACATCTAAAACAGGGGTCACCAACCCTGGTCCTCGAGGGCCGGTGTCCTGCATGTTTTAGATCAGGGGTGTCAGACTCCAGTCCTCGAGGGCCTGTGTCCCTGCAGGTTTTAGATGTTTCCCTGCTTCATTGCACCATGATAAAAGTGACTGTGTCATCAACAGAACTATCCAGACTTTGATGACAAGTTGGTGACGATGATTAATTAGAATCAGGTGTGTTAAAGCAGGGAAACATCTAAAACATGCAGGACACCGGCCCTTCTGGGATTCACTTTGACACCTGTGTTTTAGATGTTTCACTGCTTTAACACACCTGATTCTAATTAATCATCATCACCATCTTGTCATCCAGGGCTGCACAATTCTGTTAATGACACAGTCACTTGTATCATGGTGCAATGAAGCAGGGAAACATCTAAAACCTGCAGGGACACCGGCCCTCGAGGACCAGGGTTGGTGACCCCTGATCTAAAACATGCAGGACAGGGGGGGCTCGAGGACCAGGGTTGGGAAACACTGTTTTAGAGCACAGGTGTCAAACTGAATCCCAGAAGGGCCGGTGTCCTGCATGTTTTAGATGTTTCACTGCTTTAAAACACCTGATTCTAATTAATGATCGTCACCAGCTTGTCATCAACCCCTGACCCCTGATATATATATATATATATATATATATATATATATATATATATATATATATATATATATATATATATATATACATACATATGTTGTATCAACATTTGCATCTGACTGTTATATTAAACAAAGTAAATCTCAAAAATATTTGCCACTTAAAGGTATTGTGACATCATTTTTAACATGCTTTTAACACTATTAAAAGTCTTGGCCAACATCCCTCAAATGTGTCTAAAAGAGTGTAACAAGAAAAACTTCACTCTAGTACTCTTTTCCTGGCTTTTTATTACAGTGTTTTTTTGCGCCGTGAAAAACGCTTCCTTTCCCCCCTTTCCTGTCAATCATTGCTCCGCTCCTCCTCCAAACCTCCTCCTCCTCCAGCCATACGCTCAGCGACAGGCGAAGCATGCACGGAAAAGCAGGAGGGCGAACCACAGCAAACAATCATAAAAATAAAGGCATGCAAGCAGCAGTGTCTCCTTATCTTAAGTCCAGTCAGTGGCCGCGGGTCTTCTAAGCAGTTTTCCTCCGGTGATTAGAACAGAAGAGGCTCTAAACAGCTCCGTGTTAAGCCTCATTTATGGTTCCGCGTTAAATCGACGCAGAGCCTACGCCGTAGGGTTCAGCGTATGGTGCGCGTCGCCGCGTAACCCTACGCCGTAGGCTCTGCGTCGGTGTAACGCGGAACCATAAATCAGCCTTTATGGTGCGCTGGAGAGGAGCGGAGGCAGGGAGCTGGGTGGAGGGGGCGGTGATTTAGCGGATCGTTACGTAACGATCCGCCACCAAACCACATGCGCCGTTTTTGCACAGTTATGCGGAAAATCCCAGAAAGCACACAATACACTGAATGTTAAAAGTTTGTTGTTTTTTGGGTGTAATTGATGTCAAGACACCCAACAAAACACAAAAAATCAAGAAAAATGTGTTTTTCATGTCACAATCCCTTTAAAGCAGCACAACGGAACTTTCAGCTTTGTTGAGTTTGGCGCCTCCTTTGGACAAAAATCGGTAGTGCTTTACCAGAAAGAACACTCCATTTCCCATGAGCACCAGCGCATACTGCCGGAAAACCCCCGTCCCCGCCGCTGCATTTGTTTTGATGAGAGAAGACGGGACGGGCTTTCAAAACGACTTTTCTGTTTTCAGCAGTCGTTTGCAGGATGGATAATGAAGAGGTAATGTATCTATTTTTGGCTAAACAATATAATATGACGATGTTGAAAAACACTTAGTTCAAATTGGTTTTATTAAGTTGTTTCAGCGAGATAATGCGCCCTACAAACTCATACGCTCTGCACCTTTTTCCTGTCACGTTTCTTAGAGGGACTTCGTCATAAATTAGTAGTCCAACATACTTACTGACAAAATAAAAAAATACTTTACAACCTGTGAATAACTGAATGCCCATTCCTTATATTTTGCAGATCAGCCCTGCAAAATTTTACAGCTCTCAGGAAAAATACTAGAAATGTTCTATACATTTTCTTCGCATTGCATTATTTCCTCTAGTGCTGTAATTCTATTCAATTGTATTATTATTTTATAAAGCTTCCTCATTGCGAATTACACATTTTTATGATCACTATTATTTCTCTGTCTGTTGTTGATATTGTCAGTAATTTTAGAATTACCAAAACCCAAGACGAATCCCCAGTATGTGAAAACATTCTAATTTTGATTCTTATTGATCATAGAATTCTACATTTACATTTGTATCATAACAATTCTGTCTCTTGTTTTATCAGGAATCTGCTGTTCGTGAGAACACCTCTACCTCTGCATCATCAGAGTTTGAACCCCCACAAAGACAGAACCGACAGCAGCATATATATCATATATATATATGCATATATATACATATCGCCAGTTTGTGCTCTGGCAGCATGATGTTTGGAAAATAAGAGACACCTTTCCAGACCCAATGGGACAGTACACTGGTTTCAGGGCTCCCCGTCTTCTCTAGAATGGAACCTTTATGAGGATTACTGCAAATATTTTGATATTGTTTTTTTTTTGTTCCATTTTTTCCTGTACAGTTGTTTTTGTGTGTTTAAAATAAAGACATTTGTGCAAAACAAGACAGACTTTTATTTACACACCTTTCAGAAAAAAAAACATTCTTGAACTTTGTCATTTGCATAGTGACAGCAGTTATCTCATACATACTTATTATAAACAATAAGTAATCTGTATCACAGTAGCAGTAATGAACAACTGTATGACAGGATAAATTACTGTGAATAAAGTAAACAAGTGTAAATAGAGTAGTAGAAAAATAAACTAAAAATAAGGAACTGATAATAAAAACTGAACTATGAAACAGTGTAAGAAGTTACTGTAAATAAATACAATGACTATAGTAGCAGTAGCATCTTGTGTCCATCCATGTTTCGTGCTGGGAGAGTCCGCGTGCGATTCACTGCTGGAGTGTAGGAGAACCGTCCCTGATGATTCACTGCTGGAGTGTAGGAGAACCTTCCCTGCATGAGGATGTGATTCTGGAAGTTTTCCAGATCTGATGTAGTCCTGCAGAGTGTGAGAATAAAGATACAAAAAACATTATGTCTTTCTGATAATTACTGACCTATAAATCATTCAACATATTTTGTTGATCACAAGTTTGAATTTTTTTCTTTGTTGAAGTCACTGTAATTATGCAGAAAGTAAAAGCAAGTAATGTATAGCTATAGAAAAATTAGAGAAATGTATATATTTATACACTCACAAGATAAAACAACACATTATAAACACCATAAGGTTTCTTTTACTACTCTTGTTATTATTTTAATATAATTCCAACAAAGTAGATTTATTTTATATGCTTATATGGTGTTTATATTGTATTTTTTTCATCTGGAAGTGTATACTTTGCCTATATATTTCATTTTTCTGGCTATATTTTACTATATCTACAAATGTGTTGTTTTTACCATCAGTGTATAGGTATCTGTATATACAGACCTGAAGAGTCAAAAGGTTTACATAGATATTGACATTTGATACAGTAGCAACACTTACACCAGCTGTAGTAGTTTCAGGATAATTGTTTTTGTAAAACACACTGACAAAGGTGTTGACAAAAGTGCATACCTGAAGGTGATGAACGTCTTTACATCCTTCAACCATCTCATCCAAGACGACGGCTGCAAGGGCTTGTAGCGAGAGAATGCCGGGCCAATGTTTATTCTCCACCGGGCATTTAGCTTGTTACTCTCCCGCTTTCTTTTTTTCGCCTCCTCCGCTCCGTTAAAACTTTTATTTTCTTCGTTTTTTTCGCTGCTTCGGCCATGATACCAGCTCCTCGTTTAGCTCAACACCAGCTTCTGCTGAGCTCAGCCTCTGCGCTCCAAGCCCTGCCCATTTTTGTCTCGACTACGAATCGGGAAGGTGGGGGAAGTGACGTATGTGCCGTAAAGCAGTCAAAGCCGTAAAATTTGTAGTTTTTTTAGTGTGGCAGGGTTCCTACCATGCTCCTCAAAGTTACATAGTGCCAGTGAAAGCGATACAGACCCCCTCAGATCATGACAGAGGTGTCATTAAACCTGTTGGAAGTTGATGTACCATCACAATGACTCTGGAAATATGATATTAAGGTGGAAAAGTTACGTAGTGTCGCTTTAAGATGTGTAACTTGAATTACACATATTTTTTTCTCTTATTAGGTTAAAGAAGTACTGCAATACAAAATAAAATAGATTTTATTTTATTTTTATTTTTACTTAAATCTGGGCTGGATGGTGTCAGGATCTCATGCACATGTGAAGGTGCTCATTGGTGAGCCTGGAACGATATTTAGTTTTAATTATGTTCATTGTGGAGAAAGCTGCCTCACAGCTCTATGTGGACCCAAACATGGGCAGGATGTTTTAAGATGGTCAGCTTATTTTCTGTGACTTCAGTTCAGACTTGAGTGGATATGCACTGCTCTGCAGGTGGTCGTGGGTGGCTTGTAGCTTGCATTACGGAGCACAAGTCTTTCCCTGACCCTGCACCCCAACCTGGGACTTGCTGATTGGGCCGGAGCTTCGGGAGCTGCGTGCTGGCCTGCGGTCCCCACCCCTGGTCATCCCGTTGCTGGCCCCCCTTCTCCTCCCTTTTCTCTCTCTGCAGGTGGTCGTGGGTGGCTTGTAGCTTGCATTACGGAGCACAAGTCTTTCCCTGACCCTGCACCCCAACCTGGGACTTGCTGATTGGGCCGGAGCTTCGGGAGCTGCGTGCTGGCCTGCGGTCCCCACCCCTGGTCATCCCGTTGCTGCCTCCACCTGCCTGCTGTGCTGTTGCCGTCCCTGACCCACCAGTCTGGCCCTCGGCAGGAGGGTCCCCCCTTATGAGCCTGGTCCTGCTCAAGGTTTCTTCCCTCCTAAAGGGGAGTTTTTCCTTGCCACTGTTTGGCTTAAGGTTTTTCTCCCACTAGGGGAGTTCTTACCTGCCATTGTTTATGTAATAACTGCTCGGGGGTCATGTTCTGGGTATGGGTCTCTGGAAAGCGTCTAGAGACAACTCTGTTGTATTAGACGCTATATAAATAAAATTGAATTGAATTGAATTGAATATGTTTGATGAAAAACTTTGTGTTTTGTTTCAGTGGCGTTTCACTTTCGCACTTTGAACGCCACGGTCTCTGAACGTATGAGACACTGGTTTTGTCCCAGTGGGAAGACTGAACCAGGATGAATCTGTCCATTCCGGGTTGAACTTCCCTTTCCATCTGTTACGCGCTTCTCATCTATTCAATTCAATTCAATTCAATTTTATTTATATAGCGTCTAGTACAACAGATGTTGTCTCTAGACGCTTTCCAGAGATCCAGAACATGAATATAAACATAAACATAAACATAAACCCCCGAGCAATTATTATATAAACAATGGCAGGTAAAAACTCCCCTAGTGGGAGAAAAGCCTTAAGCCAAACAGTGGCAAGAAAAACTCCCCTTTAGGAGGGAAGAAACCTTGAGCAGGACCAGGCTCATAAGGGGGGACCCTCCTGCCGAAGGCCAGACTGGGGGGTCGGGGACGTCAGCAGCACACAGCAGGCATGTGGAAGCAGCAGTGGGATGACCAGAGGTGGGGGGGGGGGGGGGGGGCGCAGGCAGGCAGAAGCAGCAACGGGATGACCGGGGATGGGGGGGGGGGCCGGGACCGCAGGCCAGAACGCAGCTCCCGAGGCTCCGGCCTGCAAACATGCACAAAAGAGAAAAAAGGGGGGCCGGCACAAGAAACTACCACCTGTTTTCTAAACTGAAAACAGGTGTGTCTTTGTGAGTCATACAACCACAAAATAAAAATACCTCTCAGTCAACATATTTCTTTGAACTGTTGATGCCACCGGCAATTTAATATATACGAAGAAGTTAGATGACTTAAATCGCTGCTGACAAAAGTCATCTCTGTATATAGAGTCAAGCTAATTACCGTATTTTGACGACCATACAGCGCGCCGTGTGGAAAGGCGCACCCTCAGTTTTGTGTGTCATTTCTGTATTTAAAACACACACACGGAGCACCGACCGAAAAGGCGCCCTCTACACACACGGAGTGTCGCTTACAACAACACACATGTGCGCGCCGCAGAACACTAACAAGCATACAAGTGGGCATATTTAAAAATAGAGCGGGAATGGGCTGAATGGGCTGAATTGCACTCTCTCTGGTCCCCGATTATAGGCTTCATTACGTAGTGGGGGCGGGGGGGGTGGTGATCTCGTAGCCCTTGGGGTTGGGGGTCGGCTTGGGAGGGCTGGGGCGCGGGCCTCTAGTGGCCACTGGGGGGCGGTGGGTGGAGCCCTGTCCCTAGCCGGTGGGGGCCTTGGGGGCCTATGGGGGGGGTTACCTCATGGCAGTGGGGGGGGTGGCTGGGGGGGGGCTGTGGCTAGGGCGTATCCGGTGTTCCTGGGGGAGGCTGGGCCGTGGGTGTGGGGTTCCCGCTCGGAGGGCCCGGCCCTGCCTGGGTGGGGGGTGGCTGTTTGCGCTGCCTCGGTCCTCCGTCACTGGGCGGGGGCTGCGTGCCCCTGCGTTTGTGGGGACTCCGTGACCTTTGGGGTGTCTGCCGGGGTGGCCCCGGAGGGGGGTGGGGCCGGGTCCGGGGATCGGGCCTCCCCTGGCCGGGGGATGCGCGGGCGGGCGCGGCGGTGGGGTGGCAGTATTCCCAGTTGTCTATGTCTTATTTTGTCAGTACAAATGGAGGGATGTTGGACCGTTTCCCCCTCCGTCTGGGGGCTCCGGTGGCGCTGGGGGCGCCCGTGGAGGTACGGTGGGGCCCTGGCCCGGCTCGGAGGGCCGGCCCCCGTCAACTGGATGGCCGGTGGGGGAGCGTGGGCGTCCTTCCAGGGCCGACTCTGCTGGTCCTGCCTCATGGCTTCGGCCTCTGCTCCCCCTCCTTCCCCCCCTTTCACGACTCATACGCACATAGGCGAAGGGGCGGGGGGTCCGGGTCGTGGGGGGCATTGTTCCGCGTGGCCCGGCACTCCCTGGGTCGCGGCCCGCCGCCGCGGGATCCCTGGCTGCTTCTTCCCGTGTCGTGGGGGCCCCGCCCGCGGGCGGTGGGTTGCCTCCCTCCTACTTCTCCCCTCTGTGGGGTGGCGGGTGGCCTGGGTTCCCGGTTCTTCCTTGTCGGCCCCTGGTCTCGCGGGTGGCAGGGTTGCTTCCCCCCCTCCCCCAATATAGATACACTTCAGGTGGAGCTTTGATAAGACTATCACACACACACACACACACACACACACACACACCTTGTCAGGTCCTGCTGCCTTTCGGGGCTGAAGCTTCCTCAGTTCTCCCCTCACCTGGTCAGCCGTGAAGTTGGTAGGGGGCTGTGGAAGGGGAGGGAGGGGCAGTGGGCGGGGAGGGTGGTGCAGGAGGCTGGTGTGGGGCTGCCTGGGGCCACCAGGGAGGGGGTGTGGGGGGGGCTGTGGCAGCAGGGGCGGTGGGGGGTGGAGTGGCTAAACCTATTGAAGAAG
Source organism: Cololabis saira (assembly GCF_033807715.1). Taxonomy (NCBI): domain Eukaryota; kingdom Metazoa; phylum Chordata; class Actinopteri; order Beloniformes; family Belonidae; genus Cololabis; species Cololabis saira. The sequence continues at coordinate 3,644,020 of NC_084599.1, read as the reverse complement.
TTGTACAGGTCGTTGGTTGTCAGGTTGAATCAGATGTGTTGATGCAAAGAGGATGTGTGGGAGTTTCATTGAGTATTTGACAGGAGTGAACAGGTGTGGGGTTTTTTCTAACCTCAAAACAGGTGTGTCTTCGTGAGTCATACAACCACAAAATAAAAATACCTCTCAGTCAACATATTTCTTTGAACTGTTGATGCCACCGGCAATTTAATATATACGAAGAAGTTAGATGACCTAAGTCGCTGCTGACAAGTGAAGAATATTAGAGATTAGAATAAGAATTAATAATAGGGGGAGTAGTGATCTAGTGGCTACAGAGGTGGACTTTGGTCTGGAGGACCCAGGTTCAAGCTCCAGAATGGCAACAAAGATGAATTACCTTGGGCCCCTGAGCAAGGCCTTAACCCTAATTGCTCCCTAGGCGAAATGGTGTGTTTGTTCTCTCAGATGTAAGTTGCTTTGGATAAAAGCATCTGCTAAATGACAGTAGTAGTGGTAGTAGTAGCTATATAGTTGAAGATGTAAATATTCAGGGTGTAAATAGCTCAGGTTTCCATGGACCCAGCTGCTCCGGTTCAGACCAACATGAACCTTTCAGCTGGAGCTGCTGACAGGTTGGACATCTCTCAGTCGCCATGACGACCTTATGGGACAACTACTCGAGATAAAAGCCACATACTTAAACATCCCATAACTGCAGCTGCAACAATCTAAGTTACAGACTTTGTTCTTTATTTCTCACGTTTTCACCTCGATAATCACGTTGGAACAACTTGTCTTTATTCCTGCAGCAGAGGAATCAGATTTTGCTTCATGTTTTAAATATAAGTTTTGTTCACATTGTTATACTTATGAGAGAGGTGATCGCGGACATCCACAATGTGTAACTAAATACATGTGTACATTGGGCTAAATCCATGAGTATATTATACGTGTGACAATAAAACAGAACGAGTTAAGTTCTGGTGTCAGTTCTTAAAATACAAACAAGAAAAAAAGACAGACATCACTGCTATACAATTGGCCAGGGGTCACCAATCCTGGTCCTCGAGGGCCGGTGTCCCTGCAGGTTTTAGATGTTTCCCTGCTTCATTGCACCATGATACAAGTAACTGTGTCATCAACAGAATTGTGCAGCCCTGGATGACAAGCTGATGACGATGATTAATTAGAATCAGGTGTGTTAAAGCAGGGAAACATCTAAAACATGCAGGACACCGGCCCTCGAGGACCAGGATTGGTGACCCCTGCAATTGGCTTTCTCATTTTTTTTTCATTTTATCAATGGTATGGATGTGCCGCTGTGTTGTTTTACCTGTATGTTTTGTGTATACAGGTATGTATAATAATACATTCAAATTGTTGATCACAAATTAAATGAAATAAATGAACCCGTAGTAGTAAAGGGAGGGCTGATGGGAACATCTGCAGACTGGAACTCGTGCCTGCCTCAGGTATTGTACTGTTACAACACAACTCCCCATCAGGCTACTGGAGAGTCTCCCTTCTTCCTGATGTTTGGCCAGGAACCCAGGTTACCCATAGACTTCCTGTTGGGTAGAGTTGAGAGACCTGTTGGCGGCACGGTTCACGAGTGGGTCCAGGAGCACCAGGCTCGGCTGCAGATGGCGTTTGAAGGCGCAAGGGAGCGCTTACAGTCTGCAGCAGACCGAAGGAAGCACTACCATGACCAACGTGTCAAAGACCTGCCACTGAGGGAGGGTCAAGTGGTGTTCCTGCGTGACTTCACTGCTAGGGGGCCACACAAGACCCGGGACCGGTGGAGTTCAGTAAGGTATGAGGTGTGGAGGGCACCGGCGGAAGGTGGCTCTGTGTATACCATTGCGCCAGTGGAGGACCTAACTAAGGTCAAACGGGTTCACCGCACCATGCTGAAGGCCGTGGTTGGCATGGACTTGCCTGGTTATGCCTCTCCTGCTCCTTCGTCCTCGGAAGGGCCCCCTTCTGAGAATAGCTGCTCCTTCGAGTATGATCTGGTAGTTCTTGGGCAACAGCCCTTTGTGGGTTCTTCTGCCCCACCCCCCACCAGACCAACTGACCCAGTTTCTTCTGAGGGTGGCGTGACAGTGACCTCCTCTGCAGGAGAATCCTCATCTCTGGCTCCACTTAGTGGAGCATCCACCTCTGGGGTTGTTTCCCGAGCCGGTCGTGCCAGTCCCGGCCAGGAGGCGCCACGCCGGACGGCACGGTCAACCGCTGGGTGTCACCCTAATGTTCACCACCTCCCACGTTCAGTCGGAGAAGTGGGAGCCGCTGCTCCTTCTGCTTTGGTGTCCAACTCAGTTCAGGCCAGGGGTCACCAACCCTGGTCCTCGAGGGCCGGTGTCCTGCATGTTTTATATGTTTCACTGCTTTAACACACCTGATTCTAATTAATCATCGTCACCAGCTTGTCATCAAAGTCTGGATAGTTCTGTTGATGACACAGTCACCTTTATCATGGTGCAATGAAGCAGGGAAACATCTAAAACCTGCAGGGACACCGGCCCTCGAGGACCAGGATTGGTGACCCCTGGTTCAGGCCATCTTTAGACCTTGGAGCTAGTCTGCTCTCGGTTTGTTCATCGTCGGGACGACGATGCAGAAAGGGGGGGTAGAATGTAGCAGAACGAGGGAGCTGCCCTTAATCAACACAGCTGGTAGCCAACCATAATTGGTCCAGCTGTGTATATAAGTGGCAGCTTTCCCTGTGTCTTGCACTTCCCCCATTGCGTCATTTCCGCCCCGGATGTTCTTGCCTCTCAGGTAATGCTGCTGCTGCTTCACTCTAGTTGGTAGTCTTGCTCTCTCGGTATGTTAAAATCATTTGTATTTCCTTGCAGAGCGGCGACTAAATGCCATGCTCCTGTTGCGTGATTTAGCATCTCTTGTGTAGGTCTCTCTCTCTACTATGGTTGTTATCCACGCTGGCTGAACACTAGTGTGGTCACGGACAAATGCTGGTGACCGTGCGGGTTTCCTCTCTCCCTCACTCTATGCCTGTGTGAACCTACTAGAAGGTATGCTATTACTTTTGCTGCCTTCCAAGTTTACTTACTTTTAGCTTGGGATACTAATTTAGTTTTGTTTATAGTAGGAAGGCTCATCAGCTGACGGAGTCCCCGGTGGTGTGACGTCAGAACCACCAGCTGATTAAAGCCGCCGCTGCTGTTTCGTCTCCTGCTGCTGTTTGCTGCAGTTTGTTGCTTGCTTGCTTGCTTGCTTGCTCTCCTACTTGCTTGCTTGCTTGCTCTTCTGCCTTGTCCTCACTGCGGTGCTTGTCTGCTCTGCTGGGGTCCCCTGAAGTCTCACCCAGTTCCCGGCTTGACCCCGATAATAAATGTGGCGATACAGTGCCGTTTTCTTTTAATTAATTTAGTTTAACAGTCTTTGGGACCAGTGTTTGTTTAACCTTGTTTATTTCATTTCGGGCAGTGTTTTTAGTGTAGTAGTTACCTGCCCTTTTGTCTTATTTTGCATGTTTATTATATGATTATTTTTGTAACAATTTGTTTGTTTTGCAGTTGCTGTAGGCCGGTGGTGGTGTTGGTGATTTGGGTGGAGTCCTTCCCTTTTGTGTGCTGTGTGCTTGCCACGTGTGGTTGAGTGTTTAATTATTTTTACGTTAATATCTTTCATTTTTGTAGACTCCCACTCCCTTCACTAGTACCCCTCTGCACCAGTACGCTACAGCTCCTGCCCCTTATTTATTTTGCTCTTTATTTTCATGACTGGTTTTTTAGTATTCTTTTAAAACATTGTGCAATAAAACCTATTTTTATAAAGTAGGCTATCTGGATTTCACGTCTCTTGCCTTGAGTAAACGAACTTGTGTGTCTTGACTAGAGATATTAAATAATTCTTTGGGTGAAATTCCCGAGGTGGCGTTGTCAGCTAATGTGATTTGACTTTGTATTGGTACAGCCCTTTACTCGACGCTGCGACACTTGGCACATTTTTCATTGTGTTTCATGATGTCAGATGCCATGTAGTCATGTGGGTAACCCACGTGAGACACAAAAAAAATCATGCAATGCAAATTACTACCTCAGACAAAGTAACATGTAATGTTTTTTACCAGGACATTCATCATTTGTTCAACAAAAATGAATCCAAAAGGAACAAAATAACTCGAGTAGCCACCCCTTACTGCTTCCATAAGATTTAAGATGGCAAGTTGCAGCCAGCTGCTGCTAATCATGTACCCTCAATGAATTGAACACCAAATTGGCTGGTTTTATAAGTTCAAAATAAGTTCAAAATCGTTCTGTACATGTAGTAAATATCTAATCCAGGGGTCACCAATCCTGGTCCTCGAGGGCCGGTGTCCTGCATGTTTTACATGTTTTGCTGCTTCATTGCACCGTGATAAAAGTGACTGTGTCGTTAAGAGAATTGTGCAGACGTCAATGACAAGCTGATGACGATGATTAATTAGAATCAGGTGTGTTAAAGCAGAGAAAACTCTAAAACATGCAGGACACCGGCCCTCGAGGACCAGGATTGGTGACCCCTGATCTAATCTAACAACATAAATATCTGTGGCTTGCATATCTTTTTTTTTTTTTTAAATAGAGCGGATGCGGCTTGTATGCAGGTGCGGCTTGTATATCTTTTTTTAATTATTATTTTTTTTAAATAGAGCGGGTGCGGCTTATGTGCAGGTGCGGCTTATAGTCCAGAAAATACGGTGTGTGTGTGTATGTATGTATGTATGTATGTATGTATGTATGTATGTATGTATGTATGTATGTATGTATGTATGTATATATATATATATATATATATATATATGTATGTATGTACAGCACTTCATATAATAATAGTTCACGGATCCACCAACATGCTGGAGACGGAGTAGGATTGAAGTAGTCACTTATCCAGTCCTACCCCTGAATCTGACATACATTCTTACAACATTCTTACATATAACAAGACGAGTTTCAATAACTGTTCAATACAGTGATATAATACTCAATTATATGCATATATAAATATAGTCAAAATCAACGCTCAGCATTAAGTTGTGCTACTACTGTATGTATGTATGTACTAATAGAAGTAATTATAATGCATAGTATTACATTATCATTACTTTACTATAATACTACAATATAATAGAGAACAATAGACAGCAATGATATAACAATCTACTTGAATAACTATATGAGTAGATATGTACAAAACTTCTAAAGTTTGGGAGCCTTTTAGCCTCGATACGGTAAATAAAAAGATTACTTGCAAGGTTTGCAAAGCAGAACTTGCTTATCACGGGAGCACGTCGGTAACGCACGAGCATTTGAAGAGAAAAAGAACCTCAGAGTTTCTAATGAAACGGTATTAAGCCTATTTTGGCTTTAAAAGAGAGCTTTAACATTATGCCTGACTGTGCCTGACAAAAGTATTTTGAATTAAATGCATGCAGTCCAGAAGAGAGCCACCATGGAGCCCTTTCTGCAGAGGAAGCAGACGTGTTCCTGCAACAGACGACTGCCCTCACTGAGCTAATACTGATCTGTGATACGAGCAGCTCTCCATGGTTGATGCTGACGAGTTTCAACAAATGATACACCACTTCAACCCAGAGAACGTCCTGCCATCCAGACCCATTTTACCCACTTGATGGAGAAAAAATATGAGCCGTTTTATTTTATTTTTTATATAACACATTTGCCTGTCCTTAAAAAATGAAAAATAATGGACAGAGGTTTATTTATTCATGGATTTATATCTATACCGACTGATCACTGTGCCTGTCCTTGGTTTTAGATAGGACATTTTATTTACTTTTTGTATGAACAGCGGCAAAGTTGAATAAAATATCTACAGGACTGTCTCAGAAAATTGGAATATTGTGATTTATTTTCTCTAATGCAATTTAAAAAAAAACAAAAATGTCATACATTCTGGATTCATTACAAATCAACTGAAATATTGCAAGCCTTTTATTATTTTAATATTGCTGATTATGGTTTACAGTTTAAGATTAAGATTCCCAGAATATTCAAATTTTTTGAGATAGGATATTTGAGTTTTCTTAAGCTGTAAACCATGATCAGCAATATTAAAATAATAAAAGCCTTGCAATATTTCAGTTGATTTGTAATGAATCCAGAATGTACGACATTACAGAAAATAAAGGACTTTATCACAATATTCAAATTTTCTGAGACAGTCCTGTATTTTTCATTAAAGTACCCATCTTTCTTGTGTTTATTATCATTTGCCACATAATTAAAGCAACATACAAAATTTAAGTAAAAATTACTAATTATCCGATTGGTCGACTAATCGTTTCAATAGTCGGTGACTAGTCAACTATTAAAATAGTTGTTAGTAGCAGCCCTATATATATATATATATATATATATATATATATACTATACTAATGTCCAGAACCTCATAATATATATATGTATATATATATGTGTATGTATATATATATATATATATATATATATATATATATATATATATATATGTGTATGTATATATATATATATATATATATATATATATATATATATATACATACACATATATATATACATATATATATATATTATGATGTTCTGGACCTTCGCTTGAGTAAATTTTCTCTAAATGGACCTCTTAAAGTTTTAGTTGAAGACCCCTGCTATACAGTTTTAATATTTAATGGGCCCCGGGCCACTCTGTACTGAAAAAAATTGGGCCCCAAGGTCAGAAAGGTTAAGAACCCCTGGTTTAAACCATATATTAATCAGGTTTGTAAAATAGCATTTTTCCATCTCCGTAATATTGCAAAGATTAGGAAAATCCTCTCGCAGAGGGATGCAGAAAAACTAGTTAATGCATTTGTATCTTTTAGACTAGATTACTGTAATGTGTTGTTAGCAGGATGTCCAAGTAATTTGCTGAATAGGCTCCAGCTGATCCAGAATGCAGCAGCACGAGTGCTGACAGGAATCAGCAGGAGAGACCACGTCTCTCCAATGTTAGCGTCGCTCCATTGGCTACTCGTAAAATTCAGAATCCAATTTAGAATTTTATTACTTGCGTATAAAGCCCAAAACGGCTTAGCCCTGCATTATTTACAAGACCTGATAGTGCCTTATGTTCCTGGCAGAGCTCTCCCTTCTCGGAGTGCAGGTTTACTTGTAGTTCCTAGAGTATCCAAATGTAGATTTGGAGGGCGGGCGTTCTGCTATCAGGCACCATTACTATGGAACCAACTTCCAATCTGGGTTAAGGAGGCTGACACCACCTCCACCTTTAAAACCAAACTTAAAACCTTTCTGTTTAGTAAAGCCTATAGTTAGTGTTTAGTAAACCTCTAGCTGGTGTTGGTAAATCTCTAGGTAGTGTAAACTTTAGTGTGTTAAAGTCAGTAGTCATAGTTGTAGCTATAGAACTAGACTATAATAGTTAGTCTCAAATATATCTTCGCGGTAGATATGCTGCTATAGGCCTATGCTGCAGGGGGGCACCGACATGATCCACTGGGCGGTGCCTCTCACCCTTCTATTTATTATAAATATCTCATAGCTATCATTTTTGTCCATCGCTCCTGTAGTTTCTTGTGCTGGCCCCCCTTTTTTCTCTTTTGTGCATGTTTGCAGGCTGGAGCTTCGGGAGCTGTGTGCTGGCCTGCTGGTCCTGTGTGCTGCAGGCCGTGCAGTCCCCAGTGAAACACAGTCTCGTTTGGCTTTATTATAACTCCTCACGCGCTGCGGCTGACACACCTTTAGGAAACATGAAAAAATGTGACAGCTGAAGTTTGAAGTATGGAAATGGGGCGGGGGTGGTACAACGGGTGTGGATAATGTTGCAAGGGAGGGGCGGAAAAGTGACAGTGCTGATAAAATACTCTTCCACTTAAACCTAGAGGTTACAGAGTGCGTATTGAACAGAGCTGCATACCTGGACTGCTGCATACCTGGCTCTCCAGCAGCCATGGCTCGGTTTTCCTGCCCAGAGTTGAGCCTGCTGCTTCTGTTACTGCTGCTCTTGGTAAGTACCCACTAAATCTGCCACAGGACAGGAACTTTACTAACTTTATCTTAAAAAAAAAAAAAATCTAATTGAACTAATGAGGGTAAACTGTTAAATATTATGGAGCTCAGCTTAATTTCCAAAGGTAGATGCACAGCCATCACTTGTTTGTACTTATGTACACGTATGTCTAATGTACTGCATTGATGAGTATTGCACTGACAAACACAAACAGTAAAGAACAAGTTTGTTCTGCAGAAAGCGCGTTGCCTGACAACTTTGGACTTGATGTTATGACAACACAGTGTAGCGACACACCCAACCTCGAGGATGTTGCAGGAGGACTCATAAAACTGAATAACTATGTTCAGTTTAAGTATTGTTTATGATAATGCTGTGTTTACGCAGCACTTATGTCACATATCATTACACCTTATAAACCAAACAAAATAAAAAAACTTCATGTAACAACCTCAACAAATGTAAACTCATGATTTTCAATTGCTGTGTGCTGCCTGATTTATTTTGTGTCATGTTTTTCCTGCTTCTGGTAGTCTGTGGCCTCGCAGACCAATAGTTATGAACAAACATGAAACGGTGGTAAATTGAATTTTTCCAAACCTTTTGTGTTTTCAACAATGTTCATGAAGATATTACCTGCTTTCATTGATAGTCAATATTTTTCCTGGGGGCATGTGTCGGTTTGGGCTGCGCAGCGGGTTTTTTGTGTCGGGTCATTTTGGTTTTTTTCTAGTTTTTTCAGGCATTTTTTTTCAAATTTTTTTTTCAGGTATGCAGCAGTCCAGGTATGCAGCTCTGTTCAGGGAAGAAAAAAGGAGGGGGTGTTTCCTTTTTTTATGCTAGTGAAAGGCTGTACAGTCGCAGTATGGGCCTGCCACTACTGGCATGCAATAAACATTACAGATGCAATAGGGTCCTTGCACCCCCTGTGCTGGGGCCCCAATAATAATAGTCTTATTGTTCATCTTTGTAGCACTTTTGTAAGCAGGTTTACTGAATGAATGAAAATGACAAAAGACAAAAACGTGTTTGCCAACGACTGTAAAAAAAAAACTTAAATAGTTGTTTTTTTTCAGTGTTCTGTTGGCTTTAGTTATGAAGTTAGTAGTAGTTACAATAATATAACTTAAAAGTGTTAAAAGATTATAATTCTAATTATGCAATTAACCATAAAAAATTGCCCTGCTTTATACCAAGCATTTCCAAGTTCTATCTTTTTTTCATGATTTCTGTATTCATGAACAACTCATCTGAAACATTTCTTACATAGCACAGGGGTGGGGAACCCCGGTCCTCGGGCCATTTTCTTGGATGTCTTGGATCAGACTACTCGAGATCGTGAACAAACTTGTGCACCTGTGATTTATAACAGAGCAGTGAATAGAGAGACAGTGTGCTGTTTGAGATGGCATCATGCTGTCAGCTGTGTTTTGTTGTTGAAAGTGCTGTCATATGTCCACGTTTAGTCTTATTTAAACTCAAGAGAGCCAGGTTATCATACGTCCTGTTTGCAGCATAAAGTGAATGGAAACTCATCTTGAGATGACGATAAAACAGTAAGATTATTGAATGTTTAGGCGACTTTCAGAGTCTGATATGGAGTCGGCTGCAGGTGCTGCAGGATCCAGAAAGTGTTTCTCCGGTGACGGAGGCCGAGACCGAGACCGCTCTCTCCTCTGGGACTCAGACCCGTTTCTCCTCCTGCAGCTGCACTCCGAGTTACAGCAACTTTGTTCTTTATTTCTCACGTTTGCACCTCGATAATCACGTTCGAACAACTTTTCTTTATTTCTGCAGCTGAGAAATCAAATCGTGATGCTTCATGTTTTAAATATATGTTTATGTTTTTCACATTGTTATACTTATGAGAGAGGCGATCGCGGACGTCCACAATGTATGACTCAATACACATGTGCATTGGTCTTAATCCGTCAGTATATAATACGCGTGACAGCAAAACATAACGAGGAGCCGTTTTTCGTCCCTCCAACTTAAGTTCTGAGGGGTATTCCAGGAAGCGGGTTTAGTGAAAATCCTGAGTTTGTTAAGCCTGAGATGAGGGAAATCCAGAGTTTTCAGTTCCAGAAAGCGAGTTAACTCAAACTCTGAGTCAGTTACTACGGCAACTGAGCCTCTGAACCTAACCTGCTCACTAGCAGGTTTACTTCAATAAAGTCTGAGTTTCTCTCCGTCTCCTCCCTCAGTGGCGTCAATTCAGCCGATTGGGGCAAGCGGCAGAGAGATCAGAAAAAGCATATCTAACAAACGCAACGTATTTTATTCACTATGTCAGTGCAACAATATCACAGGAACATCCCAGTTTAACTTCAAACAGTTAAAGTCCAAATGCAAAAAAGGAGAGGGAGGGAGTAAAAAAAAGTCAAATATTTCCCTTAAACAGATTTATAAGAGGGTAGGGTGATTTGATATCTTACCTTAAAATTAACTTGCTTAATTAATCCATCAGTGGCTACAGCCTTGTTAATATCTTCTGCTGCTGGGGCAACATTGTCTTCTTTCTTTTTTTTTTTTTAAATTGCGTGGTTGTCTGCTTCCTTTTCATTTTTGTAAGTTAGTAACACTGCAGAGCTAAAAACCAGATTGATAGCGACCACTGTCGTCAGGGATAGATAACTAGTGAAATCCATCATGTTGTTCTGATATGCATTTGTAGTTATTTTATATGTATTAAGTGATAGAATAAATCAATACAAATAGACACAGAGTAATTCCATAAATGTATTAAAAAAATTAAAAAAAACATTTACATTTTCCCCTGAAGCCGAGGTGTGGCGGCTGCCCCTGATCTAAATGACAATAACATTTAATTCAATACCATTCCACCACTGTTTTCATTGGTAATATTATAAGACAGTGTGCTTAAATGTTAAATGAATACTGCATTCAAACTTACACATTGACTGCAGTAACTTTCTCCCACGCCAATTCTCTCCTTCGCTGCTGCAGCTGTTTTTTTCCCGCACACACCTGATTCTAATTAATCATCGTCAGGGCTGCACAACTCTGTTGATGACACAGGTACTTTTATCATGGTGTGCTGAAGCAGGGAAACATCTAAAATCTGCAGGACACCGGCCCTCGAGGACCGACTTTGGAAACCCCTGATCTAAAACATGCAGGACAGTGGGCCTCGAGGACCAGGGTTGGGAAAAACTGGTTTAGACTAGAGCAGTGCTTCTCAATCCTGGTCCTCGAGTACCACTGTCCTGCATGTTTTAGATGTTTCCCTGCACCAACACACCTGATTCTAATTAAAGGTCCTAATTAGCTTGTCACCAAGGTCTGCACAGTTCTGTTGATGACACAGGTACTTTTATCACGGTGCGCTGAAGCAGGGTAGCATCTAAAACATGCAGGACAGTGGTACTTGAGGACCAGGATTGAGAACCTGTTGTTACCATCAACCTGCCAGGGGACTACAGATGGAAATTAGCCTGAGGCTATAATCTGGCATATTTACATGTGAATGTTCATTAATATGCACTGTCCCATTTTAAATAAATAAATAAAAAAAAATAAAAAAAAAGAAACACTGGACTAGAGGACATGTTTTTAGTACAGTAATTAGCACAGAATTTCCAAACTAGCAGTGAAACAATGAAGATACTGATGAAAGAGGGCTCCACACTAACTTTTCACATTGGTTTTAATTTGGGTGCATCAACAAAATTTTGCAAAGCACTGCAGTATTAGGTGAATGGTCAGAGCAAGGCTACCAGAAATAGATTAAGGATGATTGTGTTTATAAAATGTGTTTACAGAAATTATATATTGCTTTCATCACAACTCAGCATGTTTTGCTCTTATGTCATTGTAAGATATTTTGAAGAGATTAAATGAAGGTCAAAAGTGGTGTGATGGATTTTTTTATTTTTATAATTTTTTTTACATTTTTTTCTAATAATACATGGGTACAAATAGCACACATTGCTATACACCAGGGTAAAAATCGCATCTACTTCTAATCATACACGGGTGCAAATAGCATACATCGATATTTGTACCAGGGTGTAAATAGCCTAAAATCCTTATCTTATCCCTAGGCATTCATATTGCTGACGACATTCTCTATTATGTTTTCAGACAAACAATGTTGAAGCAAATGACAAGAGGATGAAGACACTGAAGAGGGCAAAGAGAAATTGGCTCCCTCCCCCATCCAGACTGGTGGAGAACACCAACCACACTGGAATCATCGCAAAGGTAGTTGTCTGAATATGATTAAAGCCATTTTCACATAGAAGGCGGCAACACCGCCTGGATGGCGCAGACTCGGCGCAGAGTCGACGCAGGTGGGCGCAGAGCCGGCGGCGAGTGGGCGCAAGGTGGCCGCAAGTGGGCTCAAGTGGGTGCAGAGTCGGCGGCGAATGGCCGCAGACTCGTCGCAGAGTCGGGGCAGAGCAGGGCGCGCATGGGTCTCCAACTCCGGTCCTGGAGAGCACCTATCCAGCATGTTTTAGATCTTTCCCTGCTTCAGCACACCATGATACAAGCGACTAGCGGCTGCCGCTGTGCGCCCTCTACGTGAAAATGGCTTAATGAACAGGGGTCTCCGACCCTGGTCCTCGAGAGCACCTATCCAGCAGGTTTAGAATCTACAACCTGCTGGATAGGTGCTCTCGAGGACCAGGGTCGGAGACCCCTGATTTACCACGTGATGGTGCAATAATGCACTGGAAAACTGGTAAAATACCAGCGTGATCTTCAAAGACTTGAAAAAAGGATTTTATTGGACATTATTGGCTGGTTTCCTACCAGCCCTGAGGTGCTCAAACTAGTTTCCACTTGAAGTGAGATGGATGTCATGTGAAGCGGTTGGCCCAGACTCAGAGCATCTGGTTGAAACAAATATGTGTTTCTTTTTAAATGTGCGGAGGGCCTTAAAACTCCTTCTAGACATGAAACCATGAGCAATTTTGAAAATGAATAGTTTTCGTTTTTTTAGGCATGGCTCCTACAAGGAAAAACAGGATTTTGTGTTGTTTTCTTATACAAGTCACAATCTGTCATGTAAAAGGACTACCGGTACTACCTCATACAAAGGACTGTGTCACTAACACACTTGTGCAGACCTGAATGAGAAGCTGGTGACGATCATTAATTAGAATCAGGTGTGTTGATGCAAAGAGATATCCAAAACATGCAGGACTACGGCTCTCTAGGACCAGGGTTCCCTACCCCTGTCTTAGGGACATTAAGGACTGGATGTCCACTCATTTTTTGCGTAAATTCTGATAAAACAGAGGTTATTATTTTTGGTCCCAAGCATTTTAGGGATTAGATGGTGTTGCGATGGCCTACAGCAGTGGTTCTCAACTCCGGTCCTCGGGACCCCCTGCCCTGCATGTTTTAGTTGTTTCCCTGCATCAACACACCTGATTCTAATTAACAGTCGTCACCAGCTTGTCATCAAAGTCTGGACAGTTGTGTTGATGACACAGGTACTTTTATCACGGTGTGCTGAAGCAGGGAAACATCTAAGACATGCAGGGCAGGGGGTCCCGAGGACCGGAGTTGAGAACCACTGGCCTACAGTACTACTGTGCGAAACCTTGGTGCTATTTTTGATCAGGATTTGTCATTTAAAACATTATATTAATCAGGTTTGTAAAATAGCGTTTTTCCATCTCCGTAATATCGCAAAGATTAGGAACATCTCCTCCCAGAATGATGCAGAAAAACTAATTCACGCGTTTGTATCTTCTAGATTAGATTACTGTAATCATTACAGTGTAATGATTATTAGCAGGATGTCCTGAAGTAATTGAAGTAATTATCTGAATATCCTCCAGCTGATCCAAAGAGTGAATGCTGACAGGAATCAGCAAGAGAGACTACATCTCTCCAGTGTTAGCCTCACTCTATTGGCTCCCTGTAAACATAGAACACAATTCAGAAATTGTATTACTTGGGTATAAAGCCCCAAAGGGCATAGCTCCGCGATATTTGCAAGACCTGATAGTACCTTATGTTCCTAACAGAGCTCATCCGATGATGAGTGCAGGTTTACTCGTAGTTCCTAGAGCAGTGCCACCAACCCTGGTCCTCAAGATCTACTGTCCAGCATGTTTTGGGTGTTTCTTGACCTCAGCACACCTGATTATAATTGACGGTCCTCATTAGCTTGTTATCAAGGTCTGGACAGTTTTGAGTATCCAAATGTAGATTTGGAGGGCGGGCGTTCTGCTATCAGGCACCATTAAGCTACTTTCACATAGAACGCGGCACACCGCCGGGGTGGGCGCAGACTCGGCGCAGAGTCGGCGCAGAGTCGGCGCAGGTGGGAGCAGAGTCAGCGGCGAGTGGGCGAAGACTCGGCGTAGAGCAGCGCGCACATTCGTTGCAAGTTGCTTGGCGACCGAAAAAAAGTTATTCCGGTCTGGCGCGCTTTTCCCACTCGTTTGGACGTACATTAGCTACAGCTCGGTTTGCAAAATGCATCTGTCCCTGCTTCAAAGAAAAGCTCTGGCTTTAGTTCTACTGAGGAGGAGGAGACGAGCAGCAGCAGCAAGGAGGGGATGGGTCCATGAAATCCATTCATTGTGTATGTGCTGCTGCCGCAGCAAGGGCGCAGGGCTTTGCGCCGAGGTAGGTGGCGCGCAACAGGGCGCACGCTGCCGGGTTTGAACGGCGGCAAAGGGCGCAAGTGGGTGCAACAAATATGTACGTGATGCGCGCAGGCGCGCCCTGCTCTGCTCCCTGCTCTGCGCCGACTCTGCGCCCACCTTGCGCCCACCTTGCGCCGTCTCTGCGCCGAGTCTGCGCCCTTGCTGCCGCGGAAACCCGGCGGCAACCCGGCGGCAACCCGGCGGCAACCCGGCGGCAACCCGGCAAAGTGCGCCCACTTGCACCCTATGCCACCGCGCAAACTCAGCGGCTTGCGCCCTGTTGCACGCTGCTGACCTCGGCGGCAGACCCTGCGCCCTTGCACAACGGCAGCACATACACAAGTGGCTGCCGCTGTGCGCCCTCTATGTGAAAACCGCTTTACTATGGAACCAACTTCCAGTTTGGGTTAAGGAGGCTGACACCACCTCTACCTTTAAAATCAAACTTCAAACGTTGGGGTCATGTTCTGGATCTCTGGAAAGCGCCTAAAGACAACTTGTTTTGTAAAAGACGCTATATAAATAAAATTTAATTGAACTGCATGTATGCACCTAAAGCTGGAATCATCATCGTGGTATTCACATTGTAATAGATCACAATAAATTAAAAAGCGTGTGATGTGTCAACAAAAATGTGTTGTTTGGAATAAAAACTACTCTAATAATTATAATTTGGTAAAAACTTGTTTTGAAGTCTATTGGTGAACAATGGTTTCTCAAACTCAAACACTGTTTTGTTTCCAGATTCGCTCTGACAAAGACACACAAGGAAGTGTGGAGTACTTCCTCACAGGACATGGAGCTGACAGACCACCCTACAACCTTTTCGTGGTGGATCACAACAACGGACATGTGCGCCTTACTGGCGTTCTAGACCGGGAAAAATGTGCTGTTTACCATGTAAGCCATTCTTTAAATCAGTGTTTCCCAACCTTGAGACACACAGTCCTGCATTTTTTAGATTCTAAAGCATGGAGGACAGTGGCTCTCGAGGGCCAGAAATGAAGACCACTGGAGTAGAGGTATCTTCCAAATAGTCACATATTTAAATGATTCGTCCAAAACAATATTCCAGATTTCACTTGGTTTACAAATCCTAATCTTTCCCCTGTTTTTTAAATAATAGCCGTCACTCCATTCAGAAGGCCTTTTTTTGAAAGGTTGTTCTGATGCAATCAAAAAAAAGTCTAGTATATTCAATAAGTGCAAGATCACAATCCAGTGCTTCACCACATTTTCAGCAATAGATGGTCATAGGAAGCTGAAGCTCTGAAAGGAGTGGTTTCAGGTCACAGATGAAAATACTTTATGAAATATAAATGGACATGAAATCAATCAGTACGTTTACATGCACAAACAGAAAGTCAAATTTTTGTCTTAATCTGACCTATATCGAATTTTTAAAAGCCATGTATACCCTAACCCTAACCTTAGGTATAGTTAGGTTATATATACCTTAGTCGAACTGAACCAAAGCTCTTAAGATCAAGCTTTTAGTGCCAGAAAATGCACTCCTGATTTGAGTAATTCTGGCATGTATACGCAACCCACGCTTAGTCGAGCTAGTGATGGACTCCCCCTTCCAGAAGTGACGACACCACAAAAGCCAGAGATCATCAGAGTAGGAGAAGAAGAATAGGAACAACAAAGAACTAACCGGAAGAACGTCAATGCGAAAGTTCGTGTGGCGCAACCTAGCATCATGGAGTCAAACGCACCTCATTCAATAATCGATTATCTTCTTGCGCATGAATACTTGGATTTCTCAGAAATTCCAATTGAATCTTTAGCTAGATTGTTGCCAATAGCTTGATTTAGAGATTTAGATGTGCATGTAACCGCACTGAATTTTCTTTACTGGGATCATGACCATCTGTGTGGATGTCCATTCTCACCAGGACTGTGAGTGCACCCTGCTTATGATCCAGGAGGTCCTGACCAAAGTTTTAATCATCATAAAGGGGAGTTTTGTCCTGCTACTGTTTATGTAATTGATGCTTGGGGTCATGTTCTGGGTCTCTGGAAAATACCTAGATCAGGGATGGGCAACTTCGGTCCTTGGGGACTGCAGTCTTACATGTTTCAGAGACGCTACCCTGCTTCAGCACACCATGATACAAGGGGCAGTGTCAACAACAGAGTTCTCCAGACC
Source organism: Cololabis saira (assembly GCF_033807715.1). NCBI lineage: Eukaryota > Metazoa > Chordata > Actinopteri > Beloniformes > Belonidae > Cololabis > Cololabis saira. The sequence goes on along the minus strand of NC_084599.1, from coordinate 3,627,244 downwards.
TTGATGACAAGTTGGTGATGAATGGTAATTTGAATCAAGTGTACCAATGAAGGTAAATAACCAAAACATGGCTAATGATCCTCAAAGATTGAAGGTGCCCCTCCCTGATCTAGATATGACTTGTATACTTGTATAATAGATAGAAGTGTATCTATAAATAGAATGACATTTAATTTAGTCAGATCAAATAATATTTTTTGAGAAACATCACAAGTGGTTTCAAAAAAGTTACGCACTACTGTTTATAATAATAATAATAATAATAATAATAATAATAATAATTAAAGCTGCAAGCAGCGATGAACGGGCCCTCAGGCGTGCAATTTTCACCAATAGAAGTCAAGGACTCAAAACTAAGTCCGATGACACCACCCATGAGTCTTTATGTCAAACCATTCAAAAGGTTATTGCAGAAAATAGGAACTATCACATATCGACCAACCAGAAGACGGGGCGGGGCTAATTAATGCCAATGAAGGTCAAGTCCTCAAAACCGAGTCAGATGACACCAGCCACGACTCTCTATGTCAAACCATTCAAAAGTTATGCCAGAAAATAGGATCTATCAAATATCGACCAATCAGAAGAAGGGGCGGGGCTAATTTGCACCAATTATGTTCAAGGACTCAAAACCGGGTCCGATGAAACCACCCACGACTCTGTATGTCATACCATTCAAAAGTTATGGCAGAAAGTAGGAACTATCAAATATGGTCCAATCAGATGAAGGGGGGGCACACTTTTTGGCGTCCATCGTCAACACGACGCTTCATAGGAACTAACAGATCAAGCATGTATTTTGGTCCAAGACCATTCAGTGCTTTGTAGACCAGCAGTAGGATTTTATCCTTTGACTCACTGGAAGCCAGTGTAGTGATTTCATGACCGGTGTGATATGGTCCAGTTTCCTGGTGTTTGTAAGGACTCTGGCGGCAGCGTTCTGGATCAGCTGCAGCTGCCTGATAGATTTCTTGTTAAAGCCTGTAAAGATGCCATTGCAATAATCCAACCTACTGAAAATGAATGCATGAATACGTTTTTCCATGTCTTGTTTAGACAGAATCCCCTTAATTCTAGCAATGTTTTTTAGGTGGTAGTAGGCAGATTTGGTGATAAACTTTAGATGGCTGTTGAAGTTCAGGTCTGAGTCAATAATTACACCCAGATTTCTGGCTTGATTTGTAGCTCTCAATGACATGGAGCCAAGGTGAGCGCTGATCTTTTCCATTTCATTTTTAGGGCCAAAAATTATCACCTCTGTCTTTTCTGCATTTAGCTGGAGAAAATTCTGGCACATCCACTCATTGATTTGGTGAATACAGTTACTCAATGAGAGTAGGGGACTGTAGTCATGTGGTGACACTGAAATATAGAGTTGTTTGTCATCGGCATAATGGAAATGTTATGATGTTCCATAATATGAGCTAGGGGTAGCAAATAGATGTTGAATAGAAGCGGTCCGAGAATGGCCCCTTGAGGAACCCCACATGTGATCTTGGTTCTCTCAGACTCATGGTTCCCAATTGACACAAAAAAGGCCCTATCTTGCAAGTAAGATTTAAACCACTCAGGTAGGACACCTCGGCAGAACACCGGCTTGGGTGTATATGGATCTATAAGTCTGATATGTGATGACATTAAGAGTATGACATGAATCTGGCTCCATTTCACCAGCTCACCGCCTGCGTCGCCAGTTCCCCATATCTTAAGACTGTTCCTGCGTGAGGGTCAGGGTTGGCGTAGAGATACGCACATTTTTCGGTTAGTTTTTTCTTTTTAAATCCCAACCTTTGCGTAGAAGGTGGCTTGCACATCTTTCAAGCCCTGTTTTGTGCGCAAGCAAGCTTTATAAATGAGGCCCCTGATCAGTGAAGTCTTGCTTTAATACCTCCGATTGTTGCTTCACAACATCAAGTGCTCCTGTGTGTATGATGAGAGCTTTAGCTGTTGGAAGCTCCGCAGCAATGCTCCGTAGGAGATGTTCTCGTTATTTTCCTCATTTTTATTTTTCTTCCGACGAAATTAGGGCCTTTTTGCCCCCCTAAACGTGCCCCAAAAGTCACCAAATTTTACATGCAAGCCAGGCCTGGCTTTAATGGTTTACATTAATGGGCGTGGCCTAATGGCTCAACAGCGCCCTCTAGAAAACTTTGTGCCTCAAGCCCCACAATACTTTTTGATGTACATGCACGAAAATCGCTACACACCTGTATCATTCGTAACTTAAAGAAAAGTCTCTTGGCGCCATGGCCGAAACCGAACAGGAAGTCGGCCATTTTTAATTAATCGTGTAATTTTGGCGCAATTTATGCCATTCCTTCGGCAATTAATACCGCCCGAACCGTAACGTGCACCCAGGTGTGTTATACATCAAAATGTGCGTCTCCACCCTGCGACTATGCGCATTACTTTTCTCTTTCAAAAGTGTTACCGTGACGACGCTAGACACCAAAAAGCGCGCCCCCCCTTCATCTGATTGGTCAATATTTGATAGTCCCTATTCTCTGCCATAACTTTTGAACGGGTTGTGATAAAGACATGTGGGTGGTGTCATCGGACTCGGTATTGAGTACTTGACCTTCATTGGCCTGAAATAGCCCCGCCCCTTCTTCTGATTGGTCAATATTTGATAGATCCTATTTTCTGCCATAACTTTTGAATGGTTTAACATACAGAGTTGTGGGTGGTGTCATCGGACATGGGTTTGAGTCCTTGACCATATTTGGTGCAAATTAGCCCTGCCCCTTCATCTGATTGGTCGATATCTGATAGTTCCTACTTTCTGCCATGACTTTTGAATGGTTTGACATAGAGAGTCATGGCTGGTGTCATCTGCTAAATGTCCAGGCCTGAAGACGGTGGTGTCATCGGACTCGGTTTTGAGTCCTTGACCTTTATTGGTGAAAATTTCACATGCGAGGACCCGTTCATCGCTGCTTGCAGCTTTAATATTATTATTATTTCTGAAAACAGTCACATGTGTCATAACTCTTCTAATCCCTGCAGCTAAAAGGCACTGCTAGATTTCTGGATGGGACCACAGCAGAGGATGACATTCCCCTGATTATCAATGTCCTGGATCAGAATGACAACCCTCCTTTCTTCGAGCTGCACTCTGGGAATATTACAGAGACAAGCAAAAAAGGTAGGGCTCAGCTTAAAACACTTATATTGCATGTTGTTCAGCAGGGGCCACCAGGTGTGTCACTATGTTGCCCCAGGACATTTCAATTCAACATGAACGTTATAAATCAACTAATGTAGTACGATGCATCCTTAAGGCTTAAGTTAACAAATGACGTTAACTAGGGTAGGCAAATAATAAGCTTTGCTTCAGCCTACCCCTTTTTCGGTCTAGATGTTATTTGTATACTGGAAACTTTTTTGTTATGTTTTCTTTGAACAATTGAACGTTTTCTTGTTGTCAGTTTTATTCTTGGTTTTTTATTTATTTATTTTTTTGTGTCATGACCGAAAATAAACTAAACTAAACTAAAAAAGAAAAAACAAACATCTGAAGCTGGCTGTTTCCTGAAAACTGCGGTACAATTTAAATGTGAACTATGTTGGTTTGAACCAATCCAGTTGTGACACATTTTGCTTTTTAAGTTATCATAATGCAATCATATATGAATGACTAACAAGTGTTTGATCATTCGTCAAGCTCTGAAGGCTATGTGACGATTAACAAATTACGTTTGACTTTTGACTTTTCTGCTGACCTAAGTGTATCCCTCTCCATTTGCCCACATTGATTAAACCAGTGTTTCTTAATTTTAATCCTCAGGGCCCCCTGTCCTGCATGTTTTAGATTCTAAAACATGCAGGACAGGCGGCCCTGAGGACCAGAATTGAAGACCACTGGCCTATAACAGCAACAGGGCGGGTCAGATCCCAGTCCTGCCAGAACACGTTCAAATGTATTTACTAGGGCTGGCACTTTATCGTCTTAATTACGATTAATTAATTACAGAAAAATAACGCGACAAAAAAAAAATAACGCATTTAATCGCAATTTACTTTTGCACTCCAAACAGTGCGGAATGTTTCTCATTGCACTCATTGCAGTTCCCGATATAAATAACCCATAATACTGATGCACAGTACTCAACACGAGAAACAACAATGGAAACCCAAACCCATGGGAAGTCGTTGCTGGTTCGGTGGGCAGAAATTTTAGTTTTAAAAAACTACGGAGTGGAAACCTAGATAAAAGGGTTGGTTGTTACTGTTAAGTCACACTAATGTTGATCAAACTGTTGTGGCCTATGTTGCAAAGACTTTTTGCTCAGGACAACGGCAGAATAGGAGGGCTGTCATCAGTTGATGGATCATTTCTGTTTCTGTTGTTTTTCAAAACCATTTATGGTAGAAAGGGCACTTTATGTTTAACTGTTGGTCTGTTTATTTTATGCCAAGGATATTTTAACTATTTTGCCATGTTCAGTTTCCACTTTTCTGGAATGTACTTGAAATGGCTGTTTTTTAATTTTACTAAACAAAAACAAATGTGTTTAAAACATAAAAACTTTACAAAAAGTCCTGAAAAAGCTTGAATATAGCTAACTTGAATTTAAGTTTATGCCTTGTGGACAATGCAATCATATTCCTATTATTCATATTGCACTTTATGTTAACACTCAGTTATCAAAATAAACACAATTTTGTTGTTTAAGCTCATTTATGTGTCAATTCAATGATTCAGTCATATATAAAAATCCATTTAAATTGAAAAATGTTGCTTCTCGTGTCAAATATTGATAAGCGATTAATTGCAATTAATTAATTACAAAGCCTCTAATTAATTAGATTAATTTTTTTAATCGAGTCCCCCCACTAGTATTTACGTCAAACTAATCACCTTCCCCTTCTCTGACATCACTTTATCCTGTTTTCCCACATACCTGCTCCTTTAATTTTTATTTGCTTGATTGATTGTGTGATATGTTGCAGGAACTTTTGTTATGCAGATTGAAGGTAAAGATGCTGATGAACCTGGAACGATTAATTCAGAGATCGCATACAAAATCATCAGTCAGGAGCCAAAGGGAACCGGTCACATGTTCACTTTAGATAAAAAGACAGGAAAACTATATGTAAAAGAGCCCACTCTGGACAGAGAGGTAATGCTGACTGCACACCTGACACTGCACATATGCTTCAACTTTTCAGTAAAAAAATATTATCAAAAGCTCATTTAGGCCTGTGCTACTTTTTCACCTTGAAAATAAAACACTATGGTATATGACTGACATCAGATCTTTTCTGCTAAAGATCACAGGAGGAAAATTGTTGAGTTTTGCTTGTTCTTTTACTCTGACAGACATATGACTTCTACAAACTGGTCATAATGGGAACTGATATGGGAGGAGGACCAGGAGGTCTAACAGGGACAGGGACCGTGGAGATAAAGGTCCTAGATATAAATGACAACATTCCCACTCTGGAAAAATCTGAGGTAAAGAATAGGCCTAAACTTGTAAATATCCATACAGCAATAGCAGTGTGGGACTTTGCATCAGAAACTAAAATTGGATGGAAGAAACTGATGTCAGAAGATAATAAAACCTGATGTGTAATTTGATTAAGTCACACAGATTTGATTATATATTGCAATCTACCACAGTCCATAACAGAGGTGACAATGTTCCGCTGTCTTTCTGTTCATTATCTTTATCGATAAACAACTATTTGATATTACTTGAAATAAAAAATATATGAAAATGCACAAAATAACTACCCACCAACTTTAGTTTACTATGGATGCAGGACAAGCCAGGACTGAACAGGGTTTTCCTAAAGTTTAGTCCAAGTGAGAAGGCATCAAATAACCTCAACCATAGGTAAAAATGGAATAGAACAAGAGGAGAGAATGAGAGAAGAAAAGTAAAATCCAGGACACTAGAATAATTTAAGTTCTTCTGATGTTTCCCACACAGAGATGCACCAATGTGAAACTAAATTTGCACGTGCGCTCTGGTTATTCAACTGGGATATGAGGAAGGGCTTTTTTTTCTGTTGTGGAAGAACATGTGATCAAGATCCAGCAACGTGGATGCAACAGTAGACAAACGATAAAATAAACAAACACACTTAAACTAATAAACAGTTGTGACAGGATCAACGGTCCAGCTTACAACGCAACTAAACTTGTTACATGTGTTAACTATGTTTCTCTGTCCAGACACAAAACAGCCTCTTACGTGGATGTTTGTATTTGAAGAAAAAGGTGGTTTGGTCTGACCGGTCAGAGTTCCTCGGTGAACAGCTGGGTGGTTACACTCCGCAGGTGATCCTGATAAAGAGCGGCTCTCTCTCTCCTGCTCTCCTCATCTCAGTGTAGATGAGTGGTGCAGCATGGGTACAGCAGCTGGGCCTCCTTCAGCTCCAGGTCGGTCCAAAGGCGTTCACGTCGAAGCATGCAAGGGTCCCTCATTCGGCTCATCTGGGGCTCAGAACATTCGTGGATCACTCTCCAGACAGACGCTTCTTTGGTCACGATCATGGAGGAGGCCGGCCCATAGCTAGTAGCTCTTCATGCTAAAATAGGAGCTGTGGCCTTCTTCATAGTTCACAGAGAACTCCATGGGACCGTGGACAGGTCCGAGGTAGAAGAGACCCTGGGAGCAAGAGAGCAAGAAAGAAAAAAAGAGAAAAGACAAAGAAAGAGGGGGGAGCCTGCTCTTCATAGCTGGGCCCAGGCTGCAACTGCGGCCCCTCCTGTGGTTTGGGGTCCATATACTTGCAGTTCAGACCGCGTACGTGTACGCTTCATGGCCGCCACGCGTATCCTGCGTTCATTTGACGCGTTGACGTGCACGTTCCCAAAAAGACACTTAGCGCGTACGCGACCTGCAGTTCTTGCTGTGGCTGCTAGTGGCGCTGGTCCCGGTCAGATACAGCTGGCCACAAGTGACGATGCGGAGGTCGCCGGCGCCGTTTCCTTTGCCGAGATTGCAACCAAAGCAATGTTATAATCTCCTACATCATCCAATGGTATCATCTAATATGTTACTGCTACTACCGCTGCTACTAAATATTTATTCACGTTTCCAACTGTTGCTCTGCTTACTGCCCCCTATCGGTCACCGCCGGTACGACGTGCTCTCCGCGCGTACTAGGCGAGCGACGTTGCGGTTGGTGGTGCACGCGAACGGACGTGAACCTACACCACAGCAAGTATATCCCAGGCTAAAGTTCAAATTAAGGCTTCCCATGTTCACATAGGACTGTGGCCCAACACCTGATTCCGATTAACGCTCGTCACCAGCTTGTCTGGACAGCTCTGTTGTTGACACAGCTCCTTGTGTCACAGTGTGCTGAAGCAGGGTAGTATGTAAAACATGCAGGACTGCGGCCCTCTAGGACCAGGATTGCCCACTCCTGCTCTAGGACCAGGGTTTTTGATGCTATCCTCCTTCAATACACTGTGATAAAAGTAGCTGTGTCACCAACAGAGTTGTGAAGATCTTGATGACAACTTTCAATTTATGTCATGAATGCTGAAACCAGGTTGCATTTTAAACATGTAGGACAATGTACTCTGATGACCGGGGTTGGAAAACTCTGGCATAGTGTGTATCAGGAAAAATCAATTGACTGCAAAATACTGACCTAGTGAGATTAACATGCAGCATCTCCTCTCCACTGAATCTGGCCAGGAAATTATTATAACTCATCCATACAGGTTCTAATCGGGTATAAGCATCAAATGTACAACCTCTGGCTTGATCCAAACACATAATATATATATATATACAAGTATATATATATATATATATATATATATATAAGTTGACCAACATGTTACTTCTTTACATCTTTGTGTTTTGTGTTTTGTTTTCTGCAGTACAGTGGCTCAGTGGATGAAAATGTTGCTGATGTTGTTGTGATGAGGATCAAAGCTCTGGACAAAGACCTTGAACACACAGACAACTGGCTGACTGTCTTTGAAATTGCCAAAGGAAATGAGGACAATCTGTTCTCCATTGAGACGGACAAAGAAACCAACGAGGGCATCCTGAAGCTGATCAAGGTATTTCAGTTTTACATGTGAATTTTAATCATTTATTATGTGTTTTTTTGTAACATATTTGGCTGTTTTCTTCCTATTCCTGTTTCCTTTTCCTTATTTCACTTTCAATTTCATCTGTCATGCATCTGGACCAAATTAGGCAGTGGATTTTGAAGAACTACAAAATCTCGAGCTTGGCCTGCTCGTTAAGAATGTGGCTCCTTTTGCAAAGGGGGGTCCTCTACTGATGGATGTGGATGTTCAGGCTGGTGCTGGTGCTGGTGCTGGTGTTGGTGTTGGTGTTGGTGCTGGAGCTGGTGCTGGAGTAGATGTGGATGTGGGGGTAGACGTGGGAGTAGATGTGGATGTGGGGGTAAACGTGGGAGTAGATCTGGATGTGGGGGTAGACGTGGGAGTAGATGTGGATGTGGGGGTAGACGTGGGAGTAGATTTAGACGTGGACCTGGATGCTGGGGTCGATGTCGGACTAGATGCAGGACTTAAACCTCAAGGAGGACCTGGTCCTGGAGTTGGGGTTAATCCTGGTGGTGGGCCTGCTACTGGTGCTGGTGCTGGAGTCGGAGTTGGACCTGGTGTTGGACCTGGTGTTGGGGTTGGAGTTGCACCTGGAGTTGGACCTGGAGTTGGACCTGGAGTGGGTGTTGGACTTAAGCCAGGCGTCAAACCAGGACCAGGAAAAAAGCCGAAACCCAAAAAACCAGCCAAAAGCTATCCTATTAAGATATCAGTGAATAATGTTCCAGAAGGTCCAGCATTCCTTCCCAGCACCAAGAACGTTCCTGTGTCTGAGGACCCAGATGAGTTACCAGAAAATGGCACCCTCACTGTGTTTGCTGCTACTAATCCAGATACAGGAAAACCAGCGGAAGATGTCAAGTAAGTTAAATTCAATTTACTTCACCTTTATTTATATAGCACCAAATCAAGGAAATGTTGTCTCAAGGCACTTCAACAATACAGTTTTAATCTTTCCAAATTAGTCCAGTTAATACAAAGCCAATAAAATAATCATTGTTCTGCTAATGAAACCATCAGCTTGCATCAAAACCTTTCTTTGATACAATCCCTGATCCCCTCGAGCAACACCAGCTGACTGCAAAGGAAAAACTCTCCCTTTAACACGCTCGGAGTTAGTGCCTAGCAGACTGATTTAAGAGAAATGTCCCTGAATCGTCTCTGCGTATGTGGCTTAGGCCTGCAGTCAGTTCTCTCCTAGCCCTCCTGAAGCTGCTTTCACATATACGTATCTGTCTCTGCTTCAAAGAAAAGCCCTGGCTTTAGTTCTTCTTCTGAGGAGGAGGAAACGAGCAGCAGCAGCAAGGAGGGTATGTGTCCATGAAATCCTCATGGCAAGACAGGATTAGGGGGAATACAGAGTCGTTCCATTTTTAAATACACCTGGCATGTCCAAATTCTGGGAGATTTCTCTCCACTTTTGTCCCTTTTTATTCAATTCAATTTTATTTATATAGCGTCTAATACAACAAAAGTTGTCTCTAGGCGCTTTCCAGCGACCCAGAACATAAACCCCCGAGCAATTATTACATAAACAATGGCAGGTAAAAACTCCCCTAGTGGGAGAAAAACCTTAAGCCAAACAGTGGCAAGAAAAACTCCCCTTTAGGAGGGAAAAAACCTTGAGCAGGACCAGGCTCATAAGGGGGGACCCTCCTACCGGAAGCCAGACTGGGGGGTCGGGGACGTCAGGAAGCACACAGCAGACATCCAAACAGGCATGTGGAAGCAGAAGCGGGATGACCAGAGGGGGGGGGGGGGGGGGGTTATTGAGGTCACGATAGGCCTGCAGTCTTGTATCCACCAGCTCCTCACACATACTCACAGCCAAGATAATTTTTTCCTCCATCTTGATCGTCTCTGATCACCAACCTGCAAGTTTTTTCACACTCCACCACATTCTCTCCTATTGGACGCGCCGAGATGTCGTCACAGCGCGGTGAAATTAAAACATTTTCAATTTAGGCGCAGGCAGGCGTGGCGCAACGCCGTGGTAGGTGCCCTCTTACGCGCCACCGAGCTCGGCGGCAGAGCGGACCGCTCTTGCACCGCGGTAGCATATACACAATGAATGGGAAAGCCGGCGGTGGTCGCCGCTTTGCACGTTCTATGTGAAAGGGGCTTGAGTCTCTGTGTGTCTCCGGACCTGAAGGGGGGATCCCTGGCCTTCAGTAGTGAACAGAGTTCTGCATTCAGCCAGGGTTTCTGGTTCGGGTAGCACATGACACTCCGCACAAGTGCCAGTCATCAGTCTTCATCTAAAGACCTGCCAGTCTGTACAATCAAAGCAGTCCTGCAGTACAAAGTCTCCGTCATTGGGCCACACAGAGATGGTTTTCTGTGTGGGTTTGGAGCTTCGTAGTGGGGGGTGGTGGACAGGGACCAGCATGATGCAGATGTGATCAGAGAGGCCCAGGTGGGGGTAAGGGCAAAGAGCAAAGAAACTGTTGTGAGAGCACAAATTTTACTGTGGTGGATTTTAAACAGTCAAACGAGCTGGAAAGAACTAACAAAATACCTGATGGAAGAGCAACACTGACAGCAGTGGTGTAACTGGGCTGATATGCAGTATCTTTTTTTTTTTTTTTTTTTTTACCTTGTCTGCACACATATTATTGATTGATACCATGACGGTAGAAACCAAAAGTGTATATGTGTGCATTATTACTATATTTAATATATATACATATATATACGCACACATATGCGTACACATACATAAATATACACATACAAACCCAGTGTTTTTTTTTTTTTTTTTTTTGGGGGGGGGGGGGGGGGGGGGGTGACGACCTCCACTGCCAATCCAGGAAGCAGGAACACACGGAGACACACGTCAAGCACTGGAAATCTGCAACAAAAAAAACACAAACAAAGCACGAAACCGGCACGGAGCCAACCAGAACAATAACAGCAATCGACCTAAATCTTGAGATCTGAGCTAAGCTATCGCTACCGCTACCTGTGTGTGTGTGTGTGTGTGTGTGTGTGTGTGTGTGTGTGTGTGTGTGTGTGTGTGTGTGTGTGTGTGTGTAATAAACCAAACAAAGCTCCACCTGAAGTGTATCTATAGTGGGGGAGGGGGGGGAGCAACCCCGCCACCCGCGAGACCAGAGGCCGACACGGAAGAGCCCGGAACCCAGGCCACCGGCATCCCCACAGAGGGGAGAAGTAGGAGGAGGCAACCCACCGCCTGCGAGGGCTACTACCGCTACTTCTAAATATTTGATCACTTTTCCAACTGTTGCTCTGCTTACTGCCCCCTATCGGTTACCGCCGGTACCACGCGCTCTCCTCGCGTACTACGCGAGCGACATTGCAGTTGGTGGTGCATGCAAACGGACATGAACGGACGCGAACGCAAGCCCCAACAGCAAGTTTATCTGGGGCTTTAAATCACCCCCCCCCCCCCCCCAGCCTATTGGCACTTTTATCCAGTGTAGGGTGCATGCTGGTAGTTGTGCATTCCCCCAAATCCTGTCTTCTCATGAGGATTTCATGGACCCATCCCCTCCTTGCTGCTGCTGCTCTTCTCCTCCTCCTCAGAAGAAGAACTAAAGCCAGGGCTTTTCTTTAAAGCAGGGACAGATGCATTTTGCAAACCGAGCTGTAGCTACTGTACATCCAAACGAGTGGGAAAACGGCGCCAGACCGGAAAACCTTTTTTCGGTCGCCAAGCAACTTGCAACTCGCTGCTCTGCGCCAAGTCTGCGCCCACTCGCCACCGACTCTGCTCCCACCTGCGCCGACCCGATTCAGCGCCACCCCGGCGGTGTGCCATGTTCTATGTGAAAGTAGCTTAAAACATGCAGGACAGTAGATCTCGAGGACCAGGGTTGAAGACCACTGTTTTAATGTTTCCCTGCTTCCCCACATCCTTATACAAATAACTGTGTCATTAACAGACTTGTGCAGACCTTCATGACAAGCGGGTGAGAACCATTGATCAGAATTAGCTGTGTTGAAAGCAGGGAAAGAACTAAAACATGTAGGACTGCAGCCCCTGAGAACCGAAGTTGCCCATCCCTGATCTAAAACATGGTGAATAGGTGCTCTTGAGCAGTGGTCCCCAACCCTGGTCCTCAGTGCCCACTGTCCTGCATGTTTTCAATGTTGCTATACATAAGCATAACCTGATTCTAATTAATAGTCATCACGAACTTGAGGGCAATGTCTGCACCACTCTGTCAATGACACTAGTGTGGAAACTAGCCAGTTGTATGCTGAAGGAGGGTAGCATTCTAAAACAGTGGTCTTCATTCCTGGTCCTCGAGAGCTGCTGTCCAGCATGTTTCCGATGTTTCCCTGCCTTAACACACCTAATTCTAATTAGTGGTCGTCGCCAATTTGTCATCAAGGCTTGCATAGTTCCTTTGGTGACAAGGTAAACATGCCGGACAGTGCTTGTCGAGGACCAAGAGTGAACACCACTGATCGAAAAAACATGCACAACCATGGGCCCCCAAGGACCAGGGTTGGTGACCCCTGTTTTAGATGTTTGCATTTCACAAAATGTTATAAAACAGGAGTGGCCAACCCTGGTCCTCGAGGGCCCCTATCCAACATGTTTAGATGTTTCCCTGCTTCATCACATTGTGATAAAAGTAGCTGTGTCACCAAAAGAGTTGTCCACCAGTGTTTCCCAACCCTGGTCCTCGAGGCCCACTGTCCTGCTTGTTCGATGTTACCCTGCTTCAGCACACCGAGATACAAGGAGCTGTGTCATCAACAGAGTTGTACAGACCTCGATGACAAACTAATGAGGACCATTAATTAGAATCAGGTGTGTTGATGCAAGGCAACATCTAAAACATGGAGGACAGGGAGGCCCAAGGACCGGAACTGACAACCCCTGTTTTAGATGTTTCCATTCATCATCACACTTGATTCTAATGAATGGTCCTAATTAACATGTCATCAAGGCCTGCACAATTCTGTTGATGACTCAGCCACTTGTATCACGGTGTGCTGAAGCAGGGTAATATCTAAAACAGAGGTGTCGGGATCCAGTCCTCGAGGGCCCAATCCTGCATGTTTTAGATGTTTCCCTGCTTCAGCACACCATGATAAAAGTAGCTGCAGAGCTGTCCAGACCTTGATGACAAGCTGGTGACGACCATTAATTTGAATCAGGTGTGTTGATGCAAGGAGACATCTAAAACATGCAGGACACCGGCCCTCGAGGACTGGAGTTCGACACCCCTGATCTAAAACATGCAGGACAGTGGCACTCGAGGACCAGGGTTTGGAAACACTTGCGTACTAGAACAACACTTCTTTTTTCCCCTTTTGGATGGATGAATTTAAACATTGCCTTGTCGGAAATACAGTTTTCCGAGGGCCGCATTCCTGCATGTTTCAGATGTTACCCAGCTTCAACATACCGTGATACAAGTAACTTTATCATCAACAGAATTGTGCAGACCTTGATGCTTAGGACCATTAATTAGAATCAGGTGTGCTGAAGCAGGGTAACATCTAAAACGTGCAGGAGTGTGGCTCTCGAGGACCAGGGTTGGCCACCCCTGTTATAAACAAATACCTTAAAGGAGCTTGAGGCAGGATGGAGGCAGGATTTATGAAAATAATTCGTATATGTTTTAAGTTTTCTAGTAATAATGTCAGATGAAGCGTTCCAAACCAAAAAGAATGAGCCCTCTAGTGTATCTCTCCGTTGCCTTGAACAGGCTGTGTGCTGCAAAATGTGCTGCAGTGCTGGGGCGGAATTTCCCGCGCTGTCCTGCGGATGTGACGTCACATGACGCTGCATGCGCGTTCTCCCCGTTCTCCCGTGCCGGCTTCACTGTTGGCTGCAGTACCCCCGACGGCCGTCGTGGCGAAGGGTGGCGCTAACGAATCTCATTTCTTAAAAGGAGCCTCATGCTCCTTTAAACACAGCTTGTATTCAAAAAAGAAAAGAAAAAAACACTCTCCAAATTGTTACTCTTTTTATTCTTTATTGTTCCAGTTATGCCAAAGCCTTTGATCCAGACAACTGGTTTACTGTTGATGAAGACACAGCTGAAATTAAACTCAACAAGGCTCCAGACCGAGAGTCACCCTTCTTGGTAAACGGTGTCTACATTGCCAAAATTCTGGCCATGACCAAAGGTAAACATCTTTCTCAAAATCAAATATTCCTTTCTCATCTTTTATATCAAATTGTACCGTATATAAAGCGCTTTTGTTTTTCCTACTAATGATTTGTCAACTGTACATTCATGAGTTGCATAAGAAATTCAGAGAGCAGGGTAGCATCTAAAACAGGGGTAGGGAACCCTGGTCCTAGAGAGCTGCAGTCCTGCATGTTTAGATCAGGGGTAGGGAATTCCGGTCCTCGAGGGCCGGTGTCCTGCATGTTTTAGATGTTACCCTGCTTCAGCACACCGTGATAAAAGTACCTGTGTCATTAACAGAATTGTGCAGCCCTGGATGACAAGCTGATGACGATGATTAATTAGAATCAGGTGTGTTAAAGCAGGGAAACATCTAAAACATGCAGGACACCGGCCCTCGAGGACCGGAATTGCCTACCCCTGTTTTAGATGTTTCTCTCCACACCCTGATACACCCTGATACAAAGGATTGTGTCACTAACACACTTGTACCGACCTGAATGAGAAGCTGATGACGATCATTAATCAGAATCAGGTGTGTTGATGCAAGGAGATATCCAAAACATGCAAGACTACGGCTCTCTAGGACCAGCGTTCCCTACTCCTGGTTTAGACGTTCCCCTGCTTTAGCACACCAGATTATAATGAATTGTTCCCATTAGCTTGTCACAAAGGTCTCGCGAACTTTGTTGATGACACAGCTATTGGTATCATGGTGTGCTGAAGCAGGGAAACATAACAGTGTGCCCCGAGGACCCGGGCTGGGAAACACCAGACCACATTTTTCTATTAGATTTTTCACAAACGTATCTGTTTTCATTCTCAGATATACCATCGAAGACGGCCACGGGAACAATAGCCATCCAAGTCACTGACTCCAACGACCACTGTCCTACTTTGGCCACCACACACACCAGCCTGTGCTCAGATAAAAAAACAGTCTATGTTACTGGTTTTGATGAAGACTTCAGTCCCAACGCAGCTCCATTCACATTCACAATCATACCTGATGGTACAAAAGGCACCTGGGATCCAGAAGTCATCAATGGTAAGAAAAACTGTTATAGTTAAGACCAGGGGTCACCAATCCTGGTCCTCGAGGTGGATTGGTGACCCCTGCATTAGAGTCTAATCACAGGCTTTATGTCTATACTGTGGTACTTGTGACTGCAAGAATTTCAACGATAGTATGTCGTGTGTTAGACATTTCTGTTTTATGTCGTCTCCAGAAACGACGGTAGCACTTCATTCTCAGGAGGAGCTGTGGCCTGGTACATATGAGCTCCAGATAGAGGTGATGGATGCTCAGGGCCTGGCCTGTCCAGCCAATGAAGTTTTTTCTGTGGACGTATGCACCTGTGAGGGAAGAGAGGACTGCAGTGTGATGGCAGACAGACTAGAAACCACGGCCTCTAAGGTCTCTGGAGGAGTCATCGGCCTGGTCCTATCAGCATTCTGCTTACTGCTGTGTAAGTTCAACCTTCATGAATAGTGTAAAGGCTGAATTATGGTTCTGTGTTAAACCTATGCCGTAGGGTACGCGGGAGTCTCTCCATAGCCTACGACGTAGCCTGACCTGCACCTCCCAAAAAATGGAACTACGCGTCGAGGCGACGCAGACCCAACGCAGACCGAGAGGGCTGTGATTGGTTTGCTTGGTAGCAACGCATTTCCGGTTCCGGTTCGTGAAGCAGTAGTGAACTTTCAGCGCTCTTTTCTTCGTGTGTGTGTGATTTTTTTTTTGTTTTGTTTTTTTGCACAATAGTTGTCCTTATCTCTTTGATTCACTCTGACCGGAAAAGCCGGAAGCTAAACAAAGTATCAACTAGTGCTCTGGGGGGGTACGCGGCGAAATGGAGTGACGGAGAAGTCCGAAGGGTTCACGACGGCGTCACGGCAACGGCGTAGGGCGGCTCTGCGTTGGTTTAACCATAATTCAGGCTTAATGTGTAATAATCACCTTCTTTGTATCTAATAAACACGTATGTATCTATCAAACAATTACAATTAATTTTATTTACCTCACAAATGTTCATGACTGTAATAGTATGTGACTGTGTATATATGTATGTGTCAGCCAAATACACATTTTATATATATATATATATATATATATATATATATATATATATATATATATATATAAATAAATTAAGCCCATGAATTCGGAAAAACTGTGTTTTTGAAGAAAGTAGTACTCTGATTAACAAGCAAAATACTGTATATGTGACATAGATTTGTGTTCTTTTATCTTATATGATCTCTTGCTTTTATGTCTAAAAGGAAAAAT
Source organism: Cololabis saira (assembly GCF_033807715.1). Lineage (NCBI taxonomy): Eukaryota > Metazoa > Chordata > Actinopteri > Beloniformes > Belonidae > Cololabis > Cololabis saira. The sequence goes on along the minus strand of NC_084599.1, from coordinate 3,610,788 downwards.
TTAAATATTTGCTTAAAATGTTTCCTTCTCCTTGCAGTCCTGCCTCTTTTTCTGCTGTTCTGTCAGTGTGGAGGAGCAAATACAGTTTTCGCTGACCAGTTCACTGATCTACCATTTGACACCAAAGAACATCTGATATCCTATCACACTGAAGGACTAGGAGAGGATCAGGTAGGTTGGAATTTGACCTTTCTTTTTATGGAAATTAAAGTAAATATAATATTTCTACTTTAGGTTTAATATACAAAAGCACTAAATTACAGTATTGTTGACAATGAATGTTTTTTAAAGGGAGAATCAGTAGAAGACAACATAGCACAGAGGCTTCCAAAGTCAGTACTTGAGAACCAGTGTCTTGGAGGTTTTAGATGTCCCTTTACATCAGGGGTGTCCAAAATCTGTCGTCTAGGGCAGCTGTAATATTAATAATAATACTATTTATATATATATATGTATATATATATATATATATATATATATATATATATATATACTGTATATTTACACACACATGTATATAGTCGGATTTTCCCTAGTTCTACAAAAAATATTAATATACATATTAATATTAATACAATTAATACAATTATCATTCTTCAACTGTTGACTAATGTGTGTAGTAACGGCAAAAATAAAAATTGAAGAAAAGGGTGGTTGGGTCTGGCCGGTCAGCATTCCTTGATGAACAGCTGGGTGGTAACGCTCCGCAGGTGATCCTGGTAAAGAGCGTCTCTCTCTCTCTCTCTCCTGCTCTCCTCATCCCAGTGTGGATGAGGGGATGCAGCATGGGCACAGCAGCTGGGCCTCCTTCAGCTCCAGGTCGGTCCAAAGGCGTTCATGTCGAGGCATGCAAGTGTCCCTCGTTCGACTCATCTGGGGCTTAGAACGTTTGCGGGTCACTCGTTGCAGCGCAGCAGACTGTGGTTGCCTTCTCCAGATGCTTCTTCAGGCACGATCATGGAGATAGCCGGCCCATAGCTAGTAGCTCTTCATGCTAAAATAGGAGCTGTGGCCTTTCTTAACAGCTCACAAAATGGGTCCGTGGACAGGTCCGAGGTAGAAGAGACCTTAGGAACAAGAGAGGAGGAAAAAAGAGAATAGAGAGTGAGAAAGGGGGGAGCCTGCTCTTTATAGCTGGGTCCAGGCTGCCATAAATCGGCAAGCGGCCGCTCCTGCGGTTTGGGGTTCATGCCCAATGAGGGTTCTATTCCTTATCACCGAAGGGCCGTAAATGTAAAGCCTGCTGGGGCTTTATTTTGAAGCTCATGTCTTTGTGTTTGAGTTCTGGGTTGATCTTCCTGTTTCCCATCTGCCCTCATGATCTGCACCTGTGTCTCGTTAACCTTTCTGTATATTTGGTCTTCTCTTTCCCTGCTGCTCCCTGCTGGTCCGTACTGTTTCCTCCCTCCGTGTTTCCACGTCAAGTTTTTCGTAGTTCTTTGATTCTTGTTTAAGCTCTAGGTTTTTGGTATCCTGCTCAGCAGCGCTTTTATTTGTTTTTGTTAAAATAAACACTTTTTGTGGAACTCCTGCCTCCTGCTCTCCTACATCTGGGTCCGACTCCAACCGCATTCCTAACAGAACAGAGCAGCCCTCATGGACCCAGCAGAAGAGGCTGTTGATGTGTGGGAGTTCTTCTACCCTAACAGAGTGGAGTTCTTCCACAAGATGGTGAAGAGGACAGGGACCAGCCCCAGCCTGTTCCGGTAATCGTCCTGGACGCACCTCTTCCTGTTCCCAAGGTGGTCCTGGATACCCCCCAGTCTGTTCCCCCCCTTATGGGGAACACGCCTGGCTCGAGGCAGGCCCAGGTGTTTTCAACCTCAGGGGAAACGACGACGGCGGGGGCAACAGCCACAGCCCATCCCTGTTCCTGAGGGGATCCTGAACCCCCCCCCCCCCTGTCCCTGAGGTGGTCCCGGACACACCTACCCATGTTCTAGTGGTGGTCCCAGACGCACTTCAGCCGACACCCCGGCCGTGTGTACTTGCATGGCTTAATCTTTGAGAAAAGCATATGCTACTGGCAGGATCAACCAGGTAGCCCCTCCGCAAAGAATGCGAGGCCCCCTGAACTTCCTCGTCGGTCTGCCCGGCCCCGAGGACAGCCCCCTGAACTTCCTTGTCGGTCTGCCTGGCCCCGAGGACGGCCCCCTGAACTTTCTCGTCGGTCTACCCGGCCCCGAGGACAGCCCCCTGAACTTCCTTGTCGGTCTGCCTGGCCCCGAGGACGGCCCCCTGAACTTTCTCGTCGGTCTGCCCGGCCCCGAGGACAGCCCCCTGAACTTCCTTGTCGGTCTGCCTGGCCCCGAGGACGGCCCCCTGAACTTTCTCGTCGGTCTGCCCGGCCCCGAGGACAGCCCCCTGAACTTCCTCGTCGGTCTGCCCGGCCCCGAGGACAGCCCCCTGAACTTCCTTGTTGGTCTGCCTGGCCCCGAGGACGGCCCCCTGAACTTTCTCGTCGGTCTACCCGGCCCCGAGGGCCGCCCCCTGAACTTCCTTGTCGGTCTGCCTGGCCCCGAGGACGGCCCCCTGAACTTTCTCGTCGGTCTGCCCGGCCCCGAGGACAGCCCCCTGAACTTCCTTGTCGGTCTGCCTGGCCCCGAGGACGGCCCCCTGAACTTTCTCGTCGGTCTACCCGGCCTAGTGCCCAGGCCCCCTGAGCTCTGACTGTGTATTGGACTGGGTGTCATTACGTCGCATGCTCAAAAAAAGAATTTTAATCCAACATGAATCTGAACAAATTAATGTACCCTCCCTGCAAATCGTGGAGTTTCTACAATATACAGTTACACTCAACTTTAAAACATGGGGAAATTCTGTTAACTACACCCAGGATGCTTACATCTATCCCAGAGGTGGCCAGTCAACTTTTTTCAGTGCAGTTCCGAAAGGGCTTTTTTTTCCACTCATCTCCATCTGGATATTTTTGAGCAAAGGCTGCATGTTTATGCTGGAAATGTCTTGTGACATTTGACTTTTTGTTGTTTGATAGTTTCTCGTTACATATTAAGCATACTGACAAACCAGTCTCGTCAGCAGTGAAAGCAAATAAATCCACCCACAGTCTGTTTTCATCAGACACTTTTTCTTTTCTAATGGTGCTTCGGTTTGGTTCTTTCCCACTAGGGGTCTAACATGCCGAGTAGATACTTTTTCTGTTCTAAGCGGACTGAGTCGGGCTGCATCTGACATCATCACACTACATGCCACCAATTGATCAGGGGGTTGGGAGTCAGACGTCCGAGTCAGGAGGAGGAAATCAGAGAAAGAGGGACTCTGACGGCTTCTTGTTCATTTTATTCACAAAAGTCTTTTTCGAGATCCAACTCTGAAGTGTAGACGTTCATAGACCTGGTGGCCGAGGCGGGACCGGTCTGATTTAGTATGATTTAGCTCTATTGACGAGTGAGGTTAGCTCAGGGAGGTGTACAGGATCAAAACAGTCTAGAGTCAAGTCAGACCCTAAGGAAGTCGCTAAAGCTGAAGAAACGCCCACAGCCGCTACCGGGTGGGCCTGATTGATATCTTCTCTAATTTTGATTATCTTGCTGTTAAATAAGCTCATAAAGTCTTCACTACTGAGAGCTGCAGGAATGCACGGCTCAACAGAGTTGTGAATCTTTGTCAGCCTGGCTACAGTGCTGAACAGAAAACATGGGTTACTTTTGTTATCCTCTATCAACGATGAATAATAATCAAATGGCTTTTTTACATACTATTACACTATCTTTCCATTCGCGATAAGATTCTAAAGACTTTCAAGTGTACCACTTTCTTCTTCTTCTCTCAAAATAGTTCATTAAGCAAAATACCTTGTAACAAAATAATGAAGAAGGACATCTATAGAAAATCATCCTTTTAAACCGGTTAGGGCCCGAGCACTTACAGTGCGAAGGCCCTATTGTATCTGTAGGAATTGTTTTTGTTTTTTTAGGGACCAAGCACTTACAGTGCGAAGGCTCTATTGTATCTGTAGTTTATTTTTATTTTCCTCATTTTTCTTCAGACGAAATGAGGGCATAAAGAGTCATGGGTGGTGTCATCAGACTTAGTTTTGAGTCCTTGACTTTTATTGGTGAAAATTGCACGCGCGAGGGCCCGTTCATCGCTGCTTGCAGCGTTAATTAGGGCCCGAGCACTGACAGTGCAAAGGCCCTATTGTATCTGTAAGAATTGTTCTCGTTATCCTCGTTCTCGTTTTTCTTCCGACGAAATGAGGGCCTTTTTGCCCCCTTAAACGTGCCCCAAAAGTCACCAAATTTTGCACACAAGCCAGGCCTGGTGAAAAATTTGATATGTAATGGTTTGCATTAATGGGCGTGGCCTAATGGCTCAACAGCGCCCCCTAGAAAACTTCGTGCCTCAAGCCCCACAATACGGTTTGACGTACATGCACGAAAATCGGTACACACCTGTATCATGTCGCAACTTAAAGAAAAGTCTCTTGGCGCCATGGCTGAAACCTAACAGGAAGTCGGCCATTTTGAATTAATTGTGTAATTTTGGCGCAATTTATGCCATTCCTTCGGCCGCTTCTTCGCCCGAACCGTAACGCGCACCCAGGTGTGTTATACATCAAAATGTGCATCTCGATCCTGCAACGATATGCATTACTTTTCTCTTTCAAAAGCGTTACCATGGCGACGCTAAACGCCAAAAAGGGCGCCCCCCCTTCATCTGATTGGTCCATATTTGATAGTTCATACTTTCTGACATAACTTTTGAATGGTTTGACATAGAGAGTCGTGGGTGGTGTCATCGGACTCGGTTTTGACTCCTTCACCTTAATTGGTGCAAATTAGCCCCGCCCATTCTTCTGATTGGTCGATAGTTGATAGTCCTCTATTTTCTGGCATAACTTTTGAATGGTTTGACATAGAGAGTCGTGGTGTCATCAGACTCGGTTTTGAGTCCTTGACTTTTATTGGTGAAAAATGCACGCGCGAGGGCCTGTTCATTGCTGTTTGCAGCTTTAATTGATATTGTTGTTCGTCGATACCCTTCAGACTTTTTAAGTTAAGTTCCTAATACGATTTGTATACCATGAAAATACAAATTGTCTCTTCTGATCTGTGAAAGTAGATGATGTAGACTGGAAAACAGAATGTGCAACCCCAAGCTGTTGTGAGGGCAGCACGGTGGCTTGTTGGTTAGCACTGTTGCCTCACAGAAAGAAGGTCCCGGTTTGACTCCCAGGCCCTGCAGGGTCTTTCTGTGTGGAGTTTGCGTGTTCTCCCCGTGCTTGCGTGGGTTACATCCGGGTACTCCAGCTTCCTCCCACAGTCCAAAAACATGCATAGTAGGTTAATTGGTGATTCTAAATTGCCTGTAGGTGTGAGTATGTCTGGTTGTATGTATATATGTAGCCCTGCGATGGACTGGCGACCTGTCTACCCCTGCCTCTTTCCTGAAAATTAGCTGGGATAGGCTCCAGCAGACCCCCGTGACCCGGCAAAGGATATAGCGGGTATAGATAATGGAACAATGGAAGCTGTTGTGATGTACAGATATGTTTTATCTATGAAATACAACAGGAACAGGGCCATGGCTTGGGTAGTTAACGAGGATGCTAAAATTACTTTTCTCTCTTTCTTTCTAGGAAGTGCCTCTCCAAAGTGTTCCTATTCTACAGGGTACCCAACAAAAAATTGGGACAGCACAAGGACTAAATTTCAACTCCATCTCGTCAACAGTGGTGGACAGCTTTAAGACACAAACCTACAACCACCAATTCATGGACAATGACAACGCCTACAGGTTTTCCACAGATTTTTACCATGGTGATGGCACTGCTACATTCAGACATATGTATGGTGAACAACAGTCAACAAACCTCTATGAGGAGGACATCGCCCTTCCTGATGAGTTCCTCAGCTACTACTACTCCAAGGTTATATACTGTTTTTTGGGGGGGATAGTTACCACAGCTTTGTCAAAAACATGTTCACACCATTGTTTACTCTGTTTTTCAATCCAAACAGAAATCAGTGTTCGCTGTGACAGGGAAAGACGGTCTGTTGGAGTATGATTTTGAAGGCCAGGGCTCCTCCGCTGGCTCAGTGGGCTGCTGCAGCCTCCTGGAGTCTGACCATGATCTGGACTTCCTCAATGACCTTGGAGAAAAGTTCATGACTCTGGCTGAGATCTGTTTCCCTCCAACACCGACACCCAAACCCTCCCAGACATTTAAAACAACAGGTGCTTTCAAAACCACAGTGGATGCTGTTAAACCTGTTTCAAAGACCAGGGTTGAGCAGGTGCTTGGAGCAAAGCATTCTGTAGTAAAGACAGAGAAAGTCATATCATCCACTAACATCTCTAAATCATCTCTCAACACAGTGAGCAACAGCTCATCCTCCATGACACTTCCTCACCCCAGAGTTACTAACATCTCTAAATCATCTCTCAACACAGTGAGCAACGGCTCATCTTCCATGACACTTCCTCACCCCAGTGTTACTAACATCTCTAAATCATCTCTCAACACAGTGAGCAATGGCTCATCTTCCATGACCCTTCCTCGCTCCAGTGTCACTAACATCGGTCATTCCTCTAACATTGTTCATTCTGCTAACCTGTCTTATGCTCCTCAGACGGTCGTACTGCAACAGCAGCCAGTTTACTACACCACCACCCCTGTACTGCAGCCCATGTCCTATGTTGTCTCCCAAGGAACCAGTCTTCCTGGGATGTTTCTAGTCAATGGTCCCCAGGTTCCATCTGATCTTGTAATCAGTGGAACCCAGAACCCTCTTCCAGGGCTTGTTGTCCAGAATGCAGAGGGCTCTAGAAGTGTTAATATTTCTGCTGGGCCCATGAGTCCAGTCTCTCCGACTGTGTTTCCAGGGCTTGTTGTCCAAAATGCAGAGGGTTCTGGGACTCTTACTAGAACTCTTAATAGTTCTGCTGGACCCATGGGTCCAGTCACTCCGACTGTGTTTCCAGGGATTGTTATCCAGAATGCAGAGGGTTCTGGGACTCTTACTAGAACTCTTAATAGTTCTGCTGGACCCATGGGTCCAGTCACTCAGACTGTGTTTGCAGGGCTTGTTACCCAGAATGCAGAGGGGTCAAGAACTCTTAACAGAACTCTTAATAGTTCAGTCGGAGTGACTGGACCCGTGGGTCCAGTCACTCCGACTGTGTTGCTGCCTGATAATCCAGCAAGGATCCAGGGTTCAGTAGCCATGGAAGGCTGGACAATAATGGGACCAAATCCTGATGGTAAGTATATGTTAGTCCCAGGTTCACCTCAGGGCATTTTGCCTGGAGATGCTATCCTGGATGAAGGGGCTGCTACCCCTCAGAGGGTGTTATACTTGGCAGCCCAGAAGACTTTGTATCATTGCTTTGAAGGTCATGCTTTTGCTATAAAAGGGGTTGTTGTTGCACTGAAAAGGTATTTAGGACAAATAAAGAAAGTGGGCTTAGGGGCATACACCTTTTTCAGATATTTGGTAGCAGTAATGCCAAAAGAAGGACAGTCACGGATCCATATATCTATGGTAGGTACAGCCGGGACTGATCAGATCAGATTTAAAGGAAATAATCCAATAAAAGGATCTTTTGTTTTATTTTATTTTTTGTTTTATGGAATACTTGTGAGTAGAACATCCTAGCAAAAGAAGACAGTGGTCAGGGTGCTCTCTGTTAATCAGAGAGGAACTCTGATGTAAGAGGTGTTTCTGTTGAAATGGTCTTTGGTTTTACTGACTATGCTTACATATCGCATCAAGCCTTTTATAGTGCATTGCTTGTGTCTTTCTATGTTGTAGATAACCAAATGCAATGAAAAACCTGATTAGAGACAGACAAACTAGTGCTACTCTGGCCCAAAGCTATGTTGCTTGAGATCCAGGAACCTATTCCGTCTGGGTGTAGGGGTGGAATTTGTCATCACCAATTATGTGAAGATTTCTGCATCTGCGGGAACTATTTAAACTCATGCATGTAGGCTTAAATTTTTCCTTAACATGAACTTATACTGCCATCTGAGTAAAACAGATCACCTCAGAAGTTTATTTTTTTTTAATTATTTTTATCCCGGTTTTTTCCCCCATTTTATCACCCAGTGCTCCTACCTAACAGTCCTGGGCATTGCCATCCTCTACCAACCCCAGGAGGGCCCTGCACTGAGCTCAGGTCTCCTCCTTAACCTGAGGAGTGAGCAGGCCGCTTCTTTTCACCAGACAGGGTGGGGTTTCTCCGGCCGGACGTAGCGCGTGGAAGGATCACGTTATTCCGGCCGGATCCTCCCCACCCTATCTGGCGCCCCGGTCAGAGGGGGCACTATAGCCCAGGACTGTTGCATGTTTTTGTGAGGGTAGCTCCCATTAGCTACCCAGGGGAACACGGGGAGAACATGCAAACTCCACACAGAAAGATCCTTTCACCAACCCCACCCAGGGTGTGGGCACTGAAGTCATGGGGGAACTAACACTTCAGCGCCCACAGCGTCCCCGGCGGGAATCGAACCCAGGACCTTCTTAGCTCAGAAGTGTCTGTGTTGTTGTAGGAGGAGACCTGAGCTCAGTGCAGGGCCCTCCCGGGGTTGGTAGAGGATGGCAATGCACAGGACTGTTAGGTAGGAGCACTGGGTGATAAAATGGGGAAAAAACCGGGATAAAAATATAAAAAAAAAAAAAAAGAAGTGTCTGTGTTGTTATCAGACTCGGTGTCTTTCTGGCCACATAATCATTGTAGTGAGTCAGGGTCAGTTATGCAGCAACTGCTCTTGGTAACATTTTTATCTTAACTGCCTCTGCATTTATCTGTTACTGACAGATAGGGTTTTGTTTCTTCAATGATGTGGCCAATGCTTAAATCTGCACTATAAAAGGCTTGATGCGATATGTCAACAAAGTCAGTGATTTGATAACAACTAATTCAATACTCCACACACCTGAGTGCATTCTCGATGAACAGTGTCACACGACTCCCAGTTCCTGTTCATTTAGATCTCGACATGTTTTCAAGGCTGTTTCTAGTCAGGGTAAAATTGTATGCCTTGCATACGATGATCTTAAATTCAATTCATTTGAATAATAGTTGGAGTTGCAGTGGCTCGGGTGGTAGAGAGGGTCGTCCAGTGATCCAAGATTTTGCCAGTTTAAACCTCGGTCCTCCCAGTCATCTGTCGTTGTGTCCTTGAGAAAGACACTTCACCGCCCCTTGCCCCCAGTGGTATTGCTGGTGTGTGAAAGTTCTGGTTATGGTGATGGTCGGAAAGGCCATCGGTGCCGATTGTCAGCCACGTTTCTGTCAGTCTGCCCCAGGGCAGCTGTGGCTACTCACGTAGTTTACCATCACCAAGTATGAATGGAGTGAATGAATAATATACGACCATTGTAAAGTCACCTTGGTTTCCATGAAAGGTGCTATATAAATGAAAGTTATTATTATTTCTCACCACCTGGGACCTGACGTACAGTTGGCTGGTTAAATGAGGTGGCGGGCCAGATTTGGCGCAGAGGCCATAAGTGTAACAAATTTCCTAAAGCATCATCTCTTCAAAGAATACCTTTTTTTTTCTAACACCTCGTACACCTTAACATCTCAAACTCTACCTTACTTTGCCCCTTTGGACCTTTTCTGTTTTATTTAGTCATTTTGAATACATTTAAATTGTTGTAGTTTTAATTTTATACTTATGACAAGGTTTCTGACTGTGATGATTATTGAATATTGTTCCTTACATGTAAGTTGCTCTGGATAAAGGCATCTGCTAAATACCTAAATGTAAATTCAATGTGTAATCTTTTTTAATCTGTTAGAATTTTAGCTCATAACGCATACCCTATATGTGAAGAGGTATGCTTTGTTCGACTAGCTTAATGAAACACGGACAAACTATGATGGAAATAATCAGATGCTGCATGTAGAAGGAACTGTGGTTAAAGCGTTGGAATGGCAGTCTTGTCTTGATAATTAATATACCAAATTTGATGAAGCACTTTGTTTCATTACTATTTTTAGTACTGAAAAATGTTGAGTTTGATCATTGTTTTATGTAATTGTTCAGAAATGTATACAGACATTAAATGGTGTCTTGTGTTTAGCAATATCCATGGTCGGCTGTATATGACAGAGCAAGGTGACTTTTTATTTCCTTTATAAGCTGAATTGGGGGAGTGTATCATATTTCCATGTGCTAATAAAATGTTTTCACAAATATTTCTTTATTCATTTGCATTTAGATGTATACTTGTCTCTTTTTCAGGGTTAGCTAAGGTTTACAGTGACAAACCTGGTCATATAAAGGTCAGGGTCCGGCATACTGAGCTGAGTTAGGTTACTGCAGAATTTTATTTATTAATTTTTGCATTGTAGTAAGCAACTAAGAAAGCTTGTATTGTTTATTAAGTTTCATTGTGAACAAGTGGCAACTTGTTTATAAGAGGGATCAGGTTACACACCACCACTAGGCAAAGCATTCATTCATTCATTCATTCATTCATTCATTCATTCATTCATTCATTCATTCATTCATTCATTCATTCAATCATTCAATTTTACTTTCAATTAAATTTTTCAATCTAGGATCTTTCCAGGATGTCAGCAAGCATATAGCAGACATTTACACAGACAGGTGGAAGAAGCAGTGGGATGATCAGAGGGGGGGACTGCAGGTCAACATGCAGCTCCTGAAGCTCTGGCCGGCAAACATGCAAAAAACTGAAAAAATAGGGGGGCAGACCAGCACAACAAACTACAAGAACGATGGACAAAAATGATGGCTATGAGATACTTATAATAAATAAAAAATGAAAGAGGAGAAGAGAAGAAGGGTGAGAGGCACCGCCCAGTGGATCATGTCGGTGCCCCCCTGCAGCATAGGCCTATAGCAGCATATCTACCATGAAGTTTTGAAACTAACTATTATAGTCTTGTTCTCTAGCTGCAGCTATGACTACTGACTCTAACACACTAGAGTTTTACTCAACACTAAAACTCAGGAACAAACAAACCGGTTTGTTTGTTCATTTACTTACCTTGACGCTTCCTCTGTCTGTGTCTCTGTCACGTCTCATTGGGGAAGCGCGCTCTGCAGTGAGACGGGGTTTTCATATCATCCCGCAAGGAAGGGGCCAATGCATGCGAGGGAATAGGGGAAGTTAAGTAATTCATTCATATTCATTTATTATCATTTTGCACACTGGCG